>NC_134483.1:95807169-95979669 GCF_040206685.1 Ascaphus truei | reverse complement strand
TGAATTCTTGCGCAGATTGGGAGTGACGACCGGAGAAGCCAGGAGCCCCCGGAAAGAGATAGAACCGGACAATGAGTGGCAACAGGCCGGCACATCCCGGAAGACCCGAGCCACCACCGAGTCGGAGAAGGAGTGAACAAAGCATGTTCTTCCCAAATAAAATGTACATTTTTCTGTTTTGGTTGCCTACAAGTTATGGCGTACAGTTTGGACTAACAGGACCGCTAGCATCTGGAAGCGCTGAGCAGCAGAATAGGAATACATAGTGCCACAACACCACCTATCTAATGTGGGACAAGCATACTCTATCCCACGGTTTCAGCCCAAACCTGCAAAACAAGAGACTTACCCGCAATTCCGGTGACACTGGCTGCCCCGCAACCCGGAAGCGGCGCGTGGTACGCACCCAGGGAAGATGGAGGCATCGCGACTCGTGGCGGGAAGAAAAACTGCACGACCGGAAGAAGAAGAGCCCAGCGCGGGAAGACGTCCACCTCCGCCGATATCCGGCTGCGAATGAACAAAGACCGGAAGGACGTCACCGGATCTGGCCGCGCGGCCATCTTGGTAGAGGCGACCCGATGGGAAAAAGAGGATCCACGTCACGCGAATGCGCCGGAACCGCAACAAGAACCGGGAAAACATATATCCTAGACAGAACGCAAGGGCATACGACCCACACATAGCCCGGACACAAAGTTAGTGTACACCAAAGGAGGTAGGGAGGGGGAGAATACCCAAGAAAGGCAGGATAGGTCCTGGTAATATTACACAGCGGGCATCAGCTACGAGACCAGTCAAAGGGGCGAAGGACCACCTAGTCACATGCACCAGAGATAGGGGCCAAAAGGGCAGACTCTCTACAAGAGCAGGAATAAAGGGAAGGGTGTAGAATACCCCAAGGTTGATAAGGGTAAAAAGACGCAAAGAGATTACACAGCGGGCAAGAGCAGAGGAATGGGAAGAGTTCCCCACATAGATAGGGCACACACATACCAAATCTGCCCGCGGTCCTGGAGATGCTGGACGATCACATTGGCTACAAGGGTTTGCCATAAACAATGATTAAAAACGGTGGGGGGGGGGTGGTTTCCCTCTTGCCATCGCCATGAGTCTCCTCATGGATACTTGGGAGATAGACCCCCAGGGATCCATGCAAGACCCCGGTGGGCCGGTGAAAACGGGTCAAGCTCAACCTGACATGGTCAGAGGAGGGCCCACCCGAACCGGAACCCCACATGGGGCAGTTCAGGCGTCCAGGGGGTCTTGGTCTTGGAAAATTACCAAAGTTTATTTGTTGTCTCCCCCATGTTCCCAATGTGTATACCCCAATGTTTCTCCCCTGTACAGATGAGCAGTGTACAAAGCAGTTCACAGAATCATACTCTGAAGAAATTCGTGACCCAAATAGAAAGAGGTAACGCAGCAGTTCATATTGAAAGCATCAATGGGTAAGGATTTTACTATCTTATCACACAACACAAAAGGTTTTAATAGCCCCCTGAAAAGAAAACTAGCATTCACAGAATACCGACGACAGGACCCCGATATAATACTACTCCAAGAGACTCACTTCTCGAGGACCAGTTCCCCCAAGTTTCTGGATAACAGATATAGAACATGGCTCTCTGCATCAGCCAACGTAAAAAAAAGAGGGGTAGCAACCTTATTACACAATCGCCTTGCGTTTAACATAACTCTAACAAAAAAGGATAAGAATGGGCGCTTCCTAATAATAGTAGGTGAGGTGGGAGGACAACCCCTCACAATAGCCAATGTATACGCTCCCAACGAGGGAGCTGATACCTTCTTTACAAAATTCTTTACCATTCTACATAGAGTGGCACAAGGCGGTATAGTACTAGGTGGTGATTTCAACCTTACATTAGATCCTAAGGCCGACAGGTGCACACCCAGGGTATCGAAGCACACACAAAGCAGAGCAATTTGGAACCAGGGTCTCCGGACAAATAGGTTAGTAGACATCTGGCGGGAACAACACCCGGGAGAGAAGGAGTACACGTTCTATTCGCACCCACATGACAGATACAGCAGGATAGACTACCTCTTTGTGTCCAACAGAATGGTTTCGCAGATCTCCCCTACGGGCATCCATGATATTTCATGGTCAGATCACGCACCAATTGAGCTGCGGTGCACAGACTTCAGACTAGACAGAACAGGAGCGACATGGAAGCTTAATGAATTTCTGCTAAAAATCCCTGAAATTGAAACGGAAATAAGGGATAAAATCAGGGTCTATTTCGAGGAGAATGTTGGTAGTGTGACATCCCAATCCACCCTATGGGAGGCCCATAAGGCAACTCTTCGCGGAGAGCTCATAGGGATAGCCAGTAGGCGGAAAAAAGCAAGGGAAAATAAAATTAAGATTCCCCAATCAGAGTTATCAGCCCTTTCTGCCCTACACAAAATTAACAAACAAGCGCAGACCCTACAGGCCTGGCGCGATACTAAAACAAAACTAAATTTATTGATGTCCTCCCGAGCTGAGAAGGAGCTGACCTGGTCTAGGCGACAATTCTATGAGAAAGCGAACAAGCCAGATACCCCACTTGCCAATAAACTCAAAAATAGTAACCGCAATTTTCATATTCAAGCCATTCGAACCAAGAACGGTGACCTTAATTCTGATCCCAAACAAATTGTAGAGGAATTTAAAAATTACTATGAGACCCTATACGACGGGGCGAAGGTCTCCCATTGTGAGAACACTCATAGGCAGCTGAAGACATTTCTAACTGAGGCAAAACTACCCAGCCTGAGCAGATTGGAAAGGAAAGCATTACAGGAGGACTTTTCAGGTGAGGAGATATCCGAGGTAATAAAAGCACTAAAGCCATCCAAAGCCCCAGGCCCGGATGGTTTCTCTAATCTGTACTATAAAAAATTCAGAAAAACATTAGTACCTCACCTGGTCCGATTATTTAACTCATTTTTAGATGGTGCCCCTATTCCTAGCCAAATGCTCCAAGCGTCTATAACAGTGATCCCCAAACCAGGAAAGGACCCAGCAGATTGCAAAAGCTACCGGCCAATATCTCTCATCAATTCAGACACCAAAATTTTCTCCAAATTATTAGCTAACCGTCTGAATTCAGTCATGCCGAAGCTGGTCCACCCCGATCAAGTAGGGTTCATATGCGGAAGGCAAGCTACAGACAATACCAGACGGATAATAGATCTAATTGATTTGGCACAGAGAAAACACATCCCGTCTATGGCATTGAGTTTGGACGCTGAAAAGGCCTTCGACCGCATTGATTGGCCCTATCTTACAGAGACGCTGCGAGTGTTTGGCATAGGGGGGAGAATGTTGGGCGCTATTCTGGCTCTCTACAGGGAACCGAGGGCGAGGGTCAGACACCAGGGCTTCCCCTCGGAAGACTTCCCAATAAAGAGCGGCACCAGACAGGGATGCCCCCTGTCCCCACTTATTTTTGCATTATGTATAGAGCCCCTAGCGGCACACATCCGCAACTCCCCAGATATAACAGGTTTACAGATAAAAGATCAGTCACACAAAGTGGCCCTGTATGCAGATGACATTATACTAATGTTGTCCAAACCCCTTACCTCCCTGCCAAATGTTTTCAGCTTACTAGACGAATTTAATAAGATTTCGGGTTTCAAAATCAATCAGACAAAATCAGAAGCCTTAAACATCAACCTGCCAAAGGTCACAGAAAAATTAATTGAACTGAATTTTAATTTCAAATGGCAAGCCTCCTCCATTAAATATTTAGGTATCTATATAACCAAAGAATACAAAGCCATCTACAAAGCCAATTACCCCAGACTAATTAGGACTCTGAAGGAGGATCTTCGGATCTGGTCAGGCCACACAATCTCATGGATAGGCAGGATCCAGTGCCTTAAGATGAATCTCCTCCCCCGAATCTTGTATCTGTTTCAGACCCTTCCGATACAAGTGATCAGGGACGACATCCTCCGTTTACAGTCCTCTATGGTGAAATTCGTCTGGGGTAATAAAAAACCACGGATAAAAAGTAGTATTCTCACTAGGCCAACAGTTAGAGGAGGTTTAGGGGTACCTTGCTTGATATCGTATTTCAAAGCGGCACAATTAACCCAAATTATTCAGTGGCACATGCATCCTAGCCTGCGAAGATGGGTTGAGTTGGAAACGGCATGCTGTGACCCCGTAGAGATACGGGATCTAATTTGGCTACCCAAAAAGATTTATCAGACCTTGAGTGAGCCGCTGGCCGCAGTGAATAGCTCGTTGGCTACTTGGGAGAACACCAAACACAAGTGTGCCCTGACAACCCAGCACACACTTATGACCCCGATTACGGGGAACCCTGATTTCGCTCCGGGTACGTTACGCAAGAACCTTGCGGTCTGGAAAGCAAAAGGCATTACTAGGTTACTACACCTGGAGGGAAACCAAACTATCAAATCATTCGAACAAATCCGATCAGAAACAGAGATGCCCAACTCTGAATTTTTTAGATACCTCCAGGTGCGAGCATTTTATACAAAAATCCCCAAACGCCCCAAACGCCCAAATTTTGAGCAGCTGTGTTCCAGAGGCACGGACACCACGGGACTCACTTCTCGGATATATAGAGAGGTGGTCTGTCCTAGACAAGACGTAGACACTAAACTTGCATATAGAATAAAATGGGAAACGGACTTAGGGGAGACATTAGAAGACAAAGACTGGTCCACAATAGTACTGGCAGCAGCGAAAAGCTCTATATGCACCACCTTGAAGGAGAATGCATATAAAGTCCTCATGAGGTGGTATCTCACCCCAACACGATTAGCAAAGTTCGTCAAAGGGTACCCCCCATTGTGCCCAAAACAATGTGGGGAACAGGCAGACTTGCTTCACATGCTGTGGGGATGCCCCAAAGTGGCTCCTTTATGGGAGGAAATCCAAGATTGGCTAACGAGTATTCTCGGACAGTCGGTCCCCCTGGACCCTTGGCTGTTCCTGCTGGGCAGGCGCACTCGGGGAATAGGCAGACCGGCACAAAAACTGATTGCACATTTTGCAACAGCCATGAGGTGCGAACTCGCAGCTTTGTGGAAGCTCCCAGACTTACCCACAATCACGAAAATTCGGAATAGAATCTGGTATATCTGCCGGATGGAACAGTTGACAAGTCTGGTCAACGACACCGGCACAAATTTCCTTAAAATCTGGACCAAGTGGCTAGACCAATCAGATATCCCAGGGGTGAATACCACCACCATCATGCCATAATATAACTAAATGCATTCTCCTACGAAGAGCCAGTACAGACAGCGCGTAAAAGGGGTACAGGTAGGGAAGACATTCATAGAGCTTCCGCAGCTAGGAGCTGCTCCTCAGAAGGAAAACAAGAGTTGAGATGGTGAACACTCAGAAGACATTGAGCTCTCACCCCCCCTCCCCCACCCCCCCCTTTCTGTGTCTGTATGGTTTGTTAGGTATGTGAGTTGGTTTACCCAGTATGTCTTTGTCGGAATGGAGGAAGGTGGAAAAGAGAAAAATTGGGTTTTGGTACATTAAAAAATGACAACGGGTTGGTAGACACTGTATGCAATGTACTGTCGCCTAATAATATAAACCTTTTTGTGGAAAAAAAAAAAAGCAGTCTCTTTATTCTCTGGGCAGCAGCAGCAGCAGCAGCCGTCAGGTACAGTGATGCACAGTCCACTAACTGTTCTCCATTGTGATGGTCCTGCCTCCACCCTGGACCATACGGGCATCCAGAGTGGGGCTAGCTCTTACCTCACCCCCTAAGCAGGGTGAGAGGTACTTGGTCCACCTCACTAACTATAGTTAGATCAGCTCTACTCATGAGCTGATCACTCCTCTGCTCCTAACTCACTAACACTTCACACTTGTGCCCTAAATAGGAAGTGGCACTGCTTTTGTCAGGATCGCCTAGACCTCCTGCCTAGCCATAGCTTCCTTGTCCACTGGGTGTGCTGCTGCCTTCTGTTGGCTCTGGGTTTCTCTGTCTGTCTGTCTTCTTGTTGCTCCTGTCTCTGTCCTTTATAGCTTGCTTCCTGTCTGTTGCTTTTGCCTTTGCTTGAAGTCAGACTCCTTATGCACATGCTTCTGATTCCTGATCTGTTTCTGTACCTGTATTATAGAAGTCTGTTCACAGTAAAAGCCCTTGCTGGTAATCTGGCTTGTCCCTGTTTGTTCCTGATCTCAGTCCCTGCCCCCAGACCTGTCCTTGCTCCCCTGTCCTGTTCCAGTTTCCTCGTTGACGACCTCTGCTTGTTACCTGACTTCGCTACCTGCCGCCTGCCTCGGACCAATGCTTGTTTCCTGACTTCGCTACCTGCCGCCTGCCTCGGACCTCTGCTTGTTTCCTGACTGCGCTGTCTGCCGCCTGCCTTGGACCCATGCTTGTGTCCCCTACTACGCTCGTGCTGTTCCGGCCACCGAGATCCTACCCGCCACAGGAGTCTCTCGTGACAGCTTTATGTAACCTCCAGTAGGCACCTCCCCTGCGTCTCTTGATTGGACACAGGGTCACGTGACCTACCTTCACTCACACAACCCAGTGTCATAAGCGGGGAAACCCATGTCAACTCCTGGCAATCTGCCCTTAGCAGAGTTTACACACAGGAGGAGGATAGAACTATAGCCCCATTTCTTACCAGGGCTACACAACCAAAACCCCCAAACTATTTCAAGAGTAAACCAAAACACCAGGCCATTTATGTAGGTCTTTATTTATAGCGCTCCATTAATGTACATAGCGCTTCACAGTAGTAATACACGTGACAATCATATAAATAACAAAAACAAATAACAGATCATGGGAATAAGTGCTTCAGACATAAAAATAACATTTCAGAAGAGGAGTCCCTGCTCCGAAGAGCTTACAATCTAATTGGTCGGGAGGAAGAACTTACAGAGACAGTAGGAGGGCATTCAGGTAAGTGCGTCTGCAGGGGGCAAAGCTTTATGTATCATGTGTGTAGTATTAGCCACGGTGCTACTCATATACTTCTTTAAGCAAGCGTGTCTTAAGGTGGGTCTTAAAGGTGGATAGAGAGGGTGCTAGTCGGGTATTGAGGGGAAGGGCATTCCAGAGGTGTGGAGCAGTCATTGAGAAAGGTCTAAGGCGGGAGAGGGCTTTAGATACAAAAGGGGGTAGAGAGAAGGCATCCTTGAGCAGAACGCAAGAATTGGGATGGTGCATAGCGAGAAATTAGGGCTGAGATGTAGGGGGGCGGGGCAGAAGAGTGTAATGCTTTGAAAGTGGAGGAGAAGAATTGAGTGTGAGATGCGGGTGTAACACATATTCCCCCTCCCCCGCAATCGCTGATAGGGAGCATGTGGGGAAATCTACATAAGTTACCAGGTGTGGTGCAATACCTGGTAGGCTCACAGGAGGCCTGAACTTCTGCCACTAGGAGCCTGGAGTGTATCCTGGAACGTACTGCTTACAGCGCCTCCACCTGTGCAGGGATTCTAGTGTGTAGAATAATCCCTGACACAGGAACCACATACAGTAAATACTTACACCATGGTATAGATAAAACAGTTTACTATATGCACTTAATTATAACACATCACAATACATCAACACCAGCAACACAGCAGTGTCACCATTTAACCAGGCCTCACTGGGCCGCAACCCCACAGCATATACCCAGGTATCCCAATAGTCCCACAACCCCACCCAAGTGTGAGACAGCGCTGCCCACTAGATGGTGTACAGTTGGTGCACTTGGTGTATACCTGCCCGGGGCTCCTGCACCCAGGAACAGCAGAATAACGATGAGGATCCGTCTGCGTCCAGCGCTGAATCCACAACAATGGCGTCCTCTTCCAATTCGGAGGGTCTCCCTCTGAGTGATCTCACCATCAGACAGTCTCTATCTTGAGTGAGGTAGGTCTGGTCCCAGACCACACTTGTCAGGGGCTCGCAGCACTGCAGCTGTGTCCCAGAACTTATACACGAATAAAGGGTAAAGGTCCCTAACTGAAGGGGCCTTCCCAGCAGCAGCCACAATCTAGAATATGACTCAGGGCCTAGGGGGGTAATCTGGCTACTGCTCCCTACACACACCCTTCCCTAACCTGCTCCCAGCTCTGACTGACTTGTCCTTCCTGCAGCGCGCAACAATGTATCTCTCTGCAGGGGAAGCTCTGCCACTCGATTGGCTGCTGTGGGTCAGGTGATTGGCATGCCCCTATGCATCCTGGGGCTTGTAGTCCTTGGCAGACCTCTTTTCTATTGGGACCGCGTGCGCGATCGCAGCTGCGCATACGCGACAATGTAATGGCCGCCGCGAGCTGTATCTGCGCCTGCGCGAACCTGTAATAGCCACCGCTCTCTTAGGTTTTAGATACGTTTTGCATGTGAGAGGAGAATGTGAGAGAGGAGTCGAGTGTGACCCCTAGGTAGCGTGCTTGGGCTACTGGGTGAATGATAGTACTTCCAACAGTAATGTGGAAGGAGGTAGTAGGGCCAGGTTTGGGAGGAAGTATGAGGAGCTCTGTTTTTGCCATGTTAAGTTTAAGTCGGCGGAGGGCCATCCAGGATTATATCGCAGAGAGACAGACATTCAGAAACTTTGGTCTGTACAGCATGAGTAAGGTCAGGGGTTGAAAAGTAAATTTGTGTGTCATCAGCATAGAGGTGATATTTAAACCCAAGAGGTGCTAACTTTATTAACAAGTTAATGAATTGTGTCTCTATTTTTATTTTCTTACTGTTTTTTCATGAATGTTAAAATCTTCTTTTTGATTTACATGTACAGTATTTGGTCATTCCTGCTTTCTAGTCATGCAAATGTGTATTTTATTGTAATTCTATGGTGTCGTTAATATTGCATGATGCACAACCAGAACCAAAACCAAGAAATTGGCTTCAGACAGCTCAAAAATTATTTAGAACCAAACCCACAACACCAGGCCAGGGGCACATCTGTACTTGAAAGGCAGTGTTCTTGTTTGGGTGCATGTTAGTCCTTGGCGTTTCATATATATGCACCAGGGTTTTGGTCTCCCTTATGCACCCCCTCCCTATGTTATTGTGGCTTATGGGAGAGTACTATTGGGATAACAGAAATAAAACCAGCCAGGCTAAAACCGCAAACAACAAAGAAAGGAAGCCAGGGGCCTGCTCAGATCCTATCACTACAAGTCTCACTCCCACAAGGGTGGGGACCCTGTGGGACTAGTAGGTGAAGACTAAACAAAACATCCAAATTCAGAGTCGAATTACACAAGTCTTTAAATGTACAGTGTGTGTGTATATAATATATATAGATATATATGTATATATATATATATATATATACGTGTACAGCCGTGTTAGTCCAGTTGTGATAGTGCAGAATAAATGAGTCCTTCAATATTAGGCGATACCTTTTTTATTTGGACTAACAAACAGTACATCTCTGCTATTTTTTTCTGCTCTTCTAACCCGTTTTAGCCATAGATTCCTGTGTTAGTCAGTATTGCTGACCTGAGGAAGAGGAGAACTCTCGAAAGCTTGTCCTATGACATGAATTGTTAGTCCAAATAAAAAAGGTATCAGATAATACTGAAGTACTCAGTTTTTCTATACATAACACTAAAAAGAATAGTGCAGACAGTTTATGTACACTGTGGGTAATTCAAAAATATTATCTTTGATAAACTGAGTAGTTGTGGAAGCTGCTGCTGCTGCTCTGTTTGCAGGAGGGGGCATGGGGCAGCGAGGTGCAGGGGGCTTCAGCTTGCTTGGGTCTGTGGTTAGTGTGTTTGTTGATTGAGTTAGGAGGGGGGGGGGGGGGAGTAGAGAGCATGGGTGTGACCCTTGTTTGCTTATGAACTCTCTTCCCTGCATGGTGCTTCTTGTATGTGCTGAGGGGGAGAGGGGCAGAGAGGAGCTGCCCCTTTAATATCTATATACAGCTCCTCTCTGCAGGCAGCTTTGTTTCCTCTGTTAACCCTGCTCTCCACAGTACCAAGGCCTGTGCTTTGGGTGCAGCCAGCCTTTTCCCCCAAATATATGTATGTGTGTGTGTGTGTGTGTATATATATATATTTAAATGCTGCTGCAGAAAATACATACATACATACATACATACATACATACATACATACACACATTTCTGCAGCAGCATTTAATATATTTTTTTTCAATTGCATGTTTTTAAAGAACGATTGTTCCCTCTCCCCACCACCCAGTAAAGAACGAACACCAGCAAAAATGTCCTATTTATAATACAAAATAACAACTGCTTCCTTCTTAACGACTTTGTGTTTATAATGCCCCCCCATCTCCCCCAGGTAACTGCTCTGTATGACACATACATAATAATAATCATCTGTATGTTTCTCGCTCTCTCTGTGTGCTGTGGATCCAGGCCGCAGTTTGTGCCTGTCTGGCCCCCCTCCTGCGAGCTGTCTCCAGGCAGAGGCGGGAGTGGCGGTTACAAGATGGAAAAGCCAGTTGTTTAAAAATCCTTCTAGAACGGTTTCAAATCCCCCCCAGCGCCGAGGGGAGGGGGAGGAAGGCTCCGTGCTGCCGCGCGCTCCGAGCCCATCCTGCTAGAGGAGGGAGCACGAAAGGAGGAGGGGGGAAGGGAAGGCGCCGTCACTCAACTTCGGTTGCCACGGCAAGTGGGCGGGACCGGGGTCCGGGCGGGCCTATCAGGGGCGTGCGCTGCTCGCGTCGCCATGGTGACGGGGTTGTTCCTGGGGAAGGCTGTGATCGGTTGACAGGTGTGTGTGACAATCGGAGCTTTCTGCAAGCATGTACGCCAAAGGCAAGAGTAACAGCGTACCGTCCGACAGCCAGGCCAGGGAAAAGTAAGTTTCACTGGGCCCGGGGAGAGGGGGAGGCTGCGGGTCCGGGAGGAGGGGGGGAGATGCAAGGGGGCAAGATAGATGGGTACTGTAAAGTTCCCCCCCCCCGTGTGTGTGAGAGGAGGGGGAGATACACCGGGGCTGTGCGAAAGTAACTTTACTGGGGGGGGGGGGGGGGGGGGGGGGGGGGGGGAGCCGTGTGCATCTGCAAGGACCCGGGGCAGGCTGTGTCCACCTTCATAGCAGCCCTATGCTCATTGTGTGCCTGTATTGTACCCGTCCTGTGTGCCGCCGCTTTGCAGTGTGCAAGGCATTGAGAGCAAAGTGAGAGCATTACAAATGTAGGAGAAGATCACCAGCATGTGGGATGATCCAGGTCACTGGGGATTACATGGCCACATCTCCTGTGATGTATGTGCACTAACATGCGGTGAGCAGAGGGACCCCCTCCCCGGCCCAGTGCGCCAATACCTCCCCAATACATGCAACTTCACAGAAATAGTCCGAGCTACCCCCTCGGCAAAGTCCTCCGTGTGATCAGCAGGGTAAGGAAGAGAGCATGGAGATTCCAGGGCGAACAGCACCAAAAGTTTCTATGAATGTGGCTGCCATACACACATACATATACACATACATATACACACACACATACACACACACATACATATACACACACACACATACATATACACACACACATACATATACACACACACATACATATACACACACACATACATATATACACATACACACACACACATACATATACATACACACACACATACATATACACACACACACACATACATATACACACACACACATACATATACACACACACACATACATATACACACACACACATATATATATATATATATATATATATATATATACACACACACATACACACACACACACACACACACACACACACACACACACACACTACTTGTCTTTCTTTTGTTTCTCGCGTGTTCCCCGCTGCTGCTGATCAGCGTGTGTATCCAGGCACCTCTCTCTCTCCCTCCCTCCCATGTGCAGCGCAATGAGCTGGGCTCTGCCCTCTCGGGTGCCGGCTCTGCCCTCTCCTCTCCGGTGTTGAGGCAGCGAGGCCACCTCAGACTGGAGGAGACAGGATCAGGCTTGAGCTGACTTTGTGCTCTTGTGTTGTTGTGCGTGAGATCCCTGGAGGGAAAGGCTGCAGGAGGAAGGGGAGTGGGAGAAGCGCCTTGTTTCAGCTTTGCTGGCTTAGCACAAAATAGCTGGTGTACATTGGGAAATGAGGATTGGAAAGCAGGCTAGTTACCTGGGTTAGGGTGTTTGCCATGCACAACTAGTACATTTAGGGCATTTCACTGCTCGTACAATAAATTACATGTCACTGCAATACAGTGTTGCTTGTTATTGCTCCCTTATATCATTTGCTGCTTATTACAGTTGTGGCATATAGGTGACTTGAATATTTTTGGGGATTTGCATATACAGAGATATTCATTACACATGGAATGAAACGGTTATAGTAGGTTGTTTCTAACCCCAAGAGCTCACAATTCAATGTGCACAGCCACCCCAGCCGTTTAGGCACACTTTGAAACACATCCGATAACTCGTCTCATCCCATGCTTAACTTCTGAACTGTTTTAACAATGTTGTCTCTGGAAAGACATACAATAACAAGTTTCACTGTACAGGTATTTTAAATAATGTTAGCACATCTTTCTGTTATTTTTTTTTTAATGTTAAAAGCCCAAATGCTTTCTCATGTTTATCCCTCTTCTATAGTTAAGTGATGTAATTTTTATTTTTTTTGTGCAAATTGTTCTGACGCTAGTTTAGTGGTTGGGACACACCAGGCTATCACAACATGCTGTTTAGAGTAACTGCTATAGCCATTCCTGAGTTATGTTGACTGCTCTCTGGTACTGAAGTCATTTACAATGATATTCACACATGATCTCTGAACTTCTAGTTTTTGTTTTTAAGATGAGTATAATGCTTGCCTGAGCCCCTGGAAACTATCATTACGCTTTGCATAGCTCAGTGATATGCAAATCTGACTAAATGTTCCCTCTAGTCTAGAGCATATAGATCCAAAGATTATTATTGGCTCCAGTTTATAATTACAGCTGATTGTAACCACTCCATGTGTCCTCCAACCCCCCTCAAAGCACCAATAGGGAACTTGGTTGTGGGACTGTGCTCTTTCCTACGCAGCTTGTGTTTAACATGGTTATGAGACCTGTTTAAACCTGGGGTGCCCTTATGACATTCCCTGAATATTATGAGAGGAGGGCAAGGTCTGTTCCCTTATGACAGAGGTTTTCAACTCCCGTCCTCAAGACCCCCCAACAGGTCAGGTTTTAAGGATATCCCAGCTTCAGCACAGGTGGCTTAGTCTCTGACTGAACCATGGATTGAGCCACCTGGGCTGAAGCAGGGATATCCTGAAAACCTGACCTGTTGGGGTTTCTTGAGGACTGGAGTTGAGAACCCTTGCCTTGACATTCAGGGAACGTCATGTCTTATTGCTTGTCTTCTAGGGGGAGATTGTCCTCTCAACATCAGTTTTTGCGTCATGGGTAGGCAGTCACGTGATACCCCAAGCAACCACGTGGTTGTGAACCCAGAAGATCAGGTGCTGCCGATCTTCCAGATGTGGAAGGGTTAAACTGCTTATCTTTTCATGGGATCAGGTTGAAATTTGGCAGTTTTGTGAGAGTTGGGGGTTGAAAATCAAATTTGTAGTGTTTTGAAAACTTGTTTGGAAATAATATAAGGTGGTTTTGAACACTTCTAGTGAATCAATGGCTTAACCTGTATACCTCAAGAAGGGACCTTTTTTTGAATTCTGACGTTCTAATAACTGGCCTTTGCTGTGAATATTCTGTCCGCTTTTAAAATAGGTTCTGTTCTCAGAGTTTTATCTCTTACGGAGGCCTTGTTTAGAGTTTCCAGGTGATTTCTCCAAAAATACTGGACAGTGGTGTGGTGTGGTGTGGTGTGGTGTGGTGTGGTGTGGTGTGGTGTGGTGTGGTGTGTGTGTGTGTGTGAGCACACACACACACACACACACACACACACACACACACACACACACACACACACACACACACACACACACACACACACACACACACACACACACACATATATATATACCTTTCCACTCCATGCCGTTTCCTCCTCCTTGGCTCCTGACATCTCCTCCTGATTGGCTGCTCTTGGGTGATGCAGCCAATCAGGATGGAGGAAACTGCCCAGCCCCCAAGCAACAGTCCTGCTTGGGGAAATCCTCCAAGCCGGTCAGGTGACTATGTCCAGAGAGATAATACCAGTATACACATGTCCAGTATTACCTCTATATTATTATTAATTTTTTTTTTTTACACTGGACAGTGTCCCCAAATACAGGACAGTCTAATTCAATACTGGACACCTGGCAACCCTATGTTTGTTGTGGGCACAGTTTCTGATCAGCTGAAGCAGTGGTGGCCATCTTTGTAATGGCAGCCATTGTGAATTCTGGGGCGCTGAATCTCCTCTAGAACCTGATAAGGGTAGGGAGTTGGGTCTCCCTCTCTCCATCTCAGACTAGTCCCACAGGCCAGATCCTCCTCCCCAGGTCACCATTGTAATATTCCTCTCTCCCCCCACCCTCCATCACCTCCTTGACTCACTGTCGTTCTGGCGACCAATCCCCTCTGCCGTAAACTGACCGCAGCTGCCATAGATACTGTGTTATACAGCGCTGCATGGTCAGTATCCCCATTATAGCACAATATGTTCATTATCATTGTATAGGCATCAGCATTATTCTACAGTACGGTATAGTGTGATCATTACCGTGCATAGAGCTACTCAAGGGATTGTTTTACTAGTCTCCCATCTGCCAGACTAGGGCAAAAGAGTTGTGCCAGATTTATCAAAGCACTATTTTTTTGTAACCAATTTTGCAACTGGGAATAAATAACCCCCTCAATTCTAATCATTGTGTTTATTGGCCTATAGATACTCTGCATCATTGCACTGTGTTTACGGTCTGTGTATATATCTACTTTACGCCCATCCACGTGTATATTGTATTCCTATCCATGTGTTTCTTTAATATAAGCTGCGTAACGGATATCAATATTATACACCGTGCTTTGCATATCTGTATTGTAGGCAGCATAGTGTGTGATTATACACAGAGCAAGGTTTTTTTTTTTTTTTTTTTTTTAAACAAAGATCAACATCTCTATTTTTCGTTACAAAAAAAACAATTGGAAAATGTTATTGATCAGTTTGAATAAAAAATGAATAAATACAGAAAATGAATGGGTAATAACTGCACCAAAAGAAGGTTGTGGGCCTCTCGCCGAGGGAAGACTGGAAATATACCTTTTTATGGGACCTCTTGCATTAGAAAAATTATTAAAGTTGTATTCACATCAAATTTGGTATTTGTAAAGTTAATTTGTGTGTGTGTGTGCATGCATACATACATAACAAAAGGTGCAAACAATGTTTAAGCTAATAAACAATAAGTGGATAGTGTACTTTGAAAAAAGTCCAATCAATCGGGACTGGGTATAACCTACAAATGAGAAAGATCGCCAATATAGTGAAGTATGTCTATTTAGTTTCACACACCGTAAGCACAGATTCTACTTACGAAGTGTCAGATAAAAACGGGCATTTCAGGATTAAAAATACTAATCTTTATCAGCAATACTGGAACAATTCACCGCAGGATCCATTTGCACGATCACGGAAGACGCCATCTGCAATCCGACGCTTGTGCTGTAGATCCTCTCCTCACTTGCCAAGTCTCGTGATAGTTCTGCGATGACGTATGGCTAATGTTGCTCGTACCCGGAAGTATCTCTGTAGGTTAGATCAGCCAGAGGAAAGCAAATAATAGTCCCAATTGCATTAAATAAGGCATGCAGTTAGAGTACGCAAATAAGATAGGTGACAAGACTACCGTGGCCCTATGCGTTTCGTCTTAAGAGACTTTGTCAAGGGATATGTCTTCTGTGATCATGCAAACGGATCCTGCGGCAAATTGTTCCAGTATTTCTGTTAAAGATTAGGATTTTTAAAGAAGGACTCGTGTGCTGTCCCGACTGTTACAACCAACCTCTTCCCCCTCCCCACCCCCCTTTCCTTCAAATTATGTGTCCTAAGGCCCCTGGACTTGTTTTGATGTCCCATGAGGAGCACTGTTGGGATTGACAGGTCGGTCATCACTGCGCACAGGACAAGCGCCCGGGGGAGTTGCAGCCCCGTTCGTGCTTCGCTCCCGCCAGCTTTGCAGCACAGTGCTGACCTGTTAGTCATTGTGACTGGCAACGTATCTTACTTTAAAACAGTATAGATTGCACTGTTGCCATTCGGAAAGGTAACGTACCGCCAGGTCAGATGAGAGGCACGAGTTGGGGACAGTGGCGGGAGAGGGGTACAGCGAGAGCCACAAAATGGGGAGGGAGCTTTCCCTGACAACCCACCCCTGTAAGTTGTAGCCCGGGTGAGGAGTTTGTGTCTTTCAGTGTGCGCACGTGGGTGTGTCACACATAGCCGACAGGGCCAAAGTCTGGCTCCTAAGGTGTGTTTTTTTTGTGTGTGTGTATCTCTCAAAAAGGGGTGGGGGTAGGGCATAAATGCCGCTTCCGATTGGATGCCCATTTTAATCCCCATTAAAAATAAGACGGTATCTAGGGAACCAGGTGGTCTCCGAAGCTAAAAATTGTGATTTTAAGCTCCTGAGGATCTCCCGATTCATAGCCCATTAGAGGGGATTGCTGCTTAATGTCTCACAATTGAGAACAACACTTTTTCGTCTTTGATAAGATGCATGTGAACAGTAGCCAAAAACCGGGTTATATAGAGAGTAATAAATTAGGACGCACGATGAGATGGAGGGAAACAAATGTGTGTATTCTATATATCAAGGTAATTCTGCAGCAAATCTGTTGCATTTATCCCATGCCAATGTATCATAATACTTTTGTTCCAATTTGTACCCCTCTGCACCTTTTTTGTGCCAACAAATCTTTTGCCTGAAGTGGTGCACCAGAGGTAAGAAACTGCCTCCACAAAATGGAGCAGTGCTTCAAAACGCACTATTCTGTATTGATAAGCAAGCTGCCATATTGTTTAAGCTCACAACATCATTGAGTTGTGAATGGTTGTTGGGAAGAGGCAAGGTAACAAATGCGTAGCTTTATATACTCGGGCAGAATTGAGTTTAGGACAAAACGTCTACATTAGTAGAGAAAAGCTTTATTCTGTTCCCGAACAACATCATAAAGATCATTTAATGAGTTTGCAGATTTATTGGGCATGAATTCTGGTTGTACATGGCTAAGATGCTATAAATATACATGTGCAATATTTCTGGTATTTGATGATTTTTTTTTTGTTGTGATTTTCTGTGGCTTGTATGTAATATTATATAATCTGGTTGTGAGTGATCATAGAGGGTACATTGATCCATTGCTTTTGGCAAAAAAAAACCTTGCTGTGAAAATCTCTGTATTCCAGAATATGTCACTTTAGATAACCCTTGTTAGTTTAAATCTAACTGAGAAAATGGTGTTTAGGAAGATTTAATGTTGCAGAAATAGAGGCTGAGTGACAATTCTTTAAATAATAAGAATGATGGCCATCTTTATAATACACCTATATGGATCTCTATATCGATCATCTTCAGCGCTTGTTCATCCACTGGAGGAGGGCCTCCCCAATGATCGTCCAGGCACTGCGGTTGCAAGCCTCTCATCCACATTGCACCAACACCTTTTTCTGATTTCATCCTCCTGTCGTACTTTTGGTCGTCGTATTCGTCTTTTAATTAATGGTATTTAGTTCTTCAAGAAGCTATGCAATATATGCATAAACTAAATGGGACCGGAATTACCAGGCAAAATGGGAGAGCACTGGTCAACTCGCTGATACCTTACACAAGGGGGAGCTGAAGCAAGTCACCGCCTCCCGAGTCTCCGGTTACCATGGGAACAATCTTTGAAACATCATTTCACTTCCCCCCCCCCCTTCCAAATGCTTGTTCTTGCTGATGCCTGCGACATATCTGTCTTTGGTGCTATGAGAGGACTATGCTTTTAGAGTGAAACAAATGGTTTTAAGAATATCCCTGCTTCAGAACAGATCTTTGACTGAGCCACCTGTGCTGAAGCAGGGATATCCTTAAAACCTGACCTATTTGTGACCCTTGAGGACTTGGGTTAGTCACCCCTAGTTTAGAGTGAGAATTGCCAGCTCCTGGGGTCGACCATGCCAGGGCAATGAAGACTGCCTTAGGCTGCGGGCATGGTAAAGGGAAGAGCGCTGGGCAGCGCTGACGTTCATGCTCTCCTGCTCAAGCAGGAGCTTTTTCGTGTCCCTGCATTAGCGTTAGCGAGCGCGCTTGTGTGCTGGGTGGGAGGCGGGGACGTCACGGACTGCCATTGGCTTCTGGCAGTCACGTGACCGGCCCTGCGCTTCCGCCAGCAAGCAAGGAACATGGCCGAGGCCTTACTCTGAACCCTAGCTGTAATGACATGTTGTTGACTAACCAAGTTAAAATCCTTTTCTGATATCCTGATGTCATTTTGTGATGAGTAAACTGTACCCTTACTTTACCATTTATTTATTTGAAATAGTCATGTGAACGGGTCCTTCCAATAAATGGGTTAATACACATTGGTCAACATCCACTATTAAAAAGCAGCCACTTTTTTTTTTCTTTTTAAGGATATCTTAATTATTTTTTATTAACTTTAGATCCAGTTTTTAAAAGGCGTTACAATTTAGAGTTAAAAATAAAAGTATTGATTTTTTTTCTCCATAGTGGGTTAAATACAATTGGGAAGGGGTTGGGTACAAAAAGGAAAAGAAAGCTAGGGAATGGAGAGGGCACATTCACTTGATATGTGCGTAGGATAATAGTCCTTTTGGTCAGGCAAACACAACATGACATTCCATATGGCCTTTGGTTTGGCCAAGGGTGTAGGACTTGGGCCATGGAAGACTTTACATGTTAAATACAAATTCTCTTCTTAGTGCTGCAGTGTATGCTGTACATAGCATTTTTAAGGCACATATATCTTACAATTGATGTTTGGTGCCTGAGATGAGCAGACTTGGCCAAGATCACAAGGAATTTAAACCTATGTACTGTAAAAGACAGCAATGTTACCACTGAACCAACTTTTTTTGTCTAGAAAACTTTTTAAATTTAGTAAAACTGTAGTCTTGAATATAAATACAAAAAAGTTCTCCATGCTTCTATGTAAGATCACAATTTGCTAACTGTCTATACACCATCTATCCACCATAAATCGTATAGCACCCTACTGAGATTCATAAGAACCAGCAAATGAATACGCTCTGGAGTGCATGGCAGTCCTTCAAGAAAGGAGTAGGGAAATACTGATAGAATATTCTATTGCGTTCAATCAAATTATTTTCCTTGTAAATCGGCAGCTCTATTTTGCTTACATTTGTGCCCCAGTTTTGCGTTATTTTGATAAATAGACCCCTACATTCCACAGCTCCTCAAGGGTCTAACCGTGTGTGTGTGTGTGTTTGTGTGTCAATAGTGAAACAATACTATAATGGAATCAGTAGAGTTTCTTTAAAATGGATGAGTGTGGTTATAATTCCCTATTTTCCAAAGCCTTCCTTTAATATGCATGCCTGGATTTCTTTCCAAATTTTAAAGCGATAAGTCCATAATTAAAATCTTCTATCCACCTCTGATAATCTTTAATTTTCTTCAAGTGGTTTCTTCAGTCTACCTTCCATCAACAAAACTCGTTTACCTTCCATCAACAAAACTGGCTCTATCATTATTACAGTACTATCTTTAGCTATACACAATTGTCTATATATTGTAGTAAGGTCGAGAACAGATGCCTATCCATATCTAGTGAGGTAAACATAATGGCTTGTGATCTACTTATAAACAGCATGTAAACAGAAACACATGCCCAACTATGTACATTATTCCTTCTGTTTAGATATGCCTTTTTATGTCTGAAGCGTTTTGTCAAACTGGAGTAATAAGTGCAACATAGGTAAGGTTAGCACTTCTTGGTGCAGAATTCATATCGCACTCTCTATTGACCCAGTCTTCCATGAATAATCATCCCCTCATTTAGTAACTGCTTTAAAAACTCCCAAACTGGGGCTTAGCGAGCAGAATCATTCAATTCTAGTAAAAGAAGTCGATATTTGGTATTGGAGGACGACTCTTCTGCGTAACTGCTCAAGGGATCCAAGGAATTGTTTAAGTAACTCCTCTTTGATGTGGGTGTCTTGTTAAGAAGTTCTTCACACTCACACCACATACATTACATTCCAGCACTAAAATGAAACATTGACCTATGTCATTGCTCAAATCCTGGTGATTCATGCCTTAAAAGCTGAAGTTTTGAAATCATTATTTAATATTACTTGGAAACTAAACTTGAAAGTTTTTCAGTTCTTTTAGCTTTGGCCTTCTTTTCCTTTTCCCCCTTTTCCCTGTCTTTGGACCTCTGAAACGGAAGGAAAGTAAGTGCATAAGAGGACAACTGATGGGCATTTAACTCAGAAGACCTGAAAACAAAATCTTAAAGTAAAATGTTTTCACTTAAGGATAATTTCCATTTTAAAGTATCTATATTGTATGTATGTATGTCTTTATTTGTATAGCGCCATTAATGTACATAACGCTTCACAGCAGTACTAGTTACAATCATATATAAAAAAATAAGATATAAATAACACAAAGGTAAGAAGTGCTTCAGACTTAAAAGTAACATTTAGGAAGAGGAGTCCCTGCTCGGAAGAGATTATAATCTAATTGGTAGGTAGGAAGAACGTGCAGAGACAGTAGGAGGGAATTCTGCCACATATTTGCCACATATGCATCAATGGGCTGTAAAATGTGTACAAAGTTTGATACCCAGTAACACCAAAAGGACATTAACTGTAGTTGAAGCTCAACCCATCGGAACTTATTCTTTAATGTCTGTACTTTCCACACAGCACCATCCTCGGACTAGAATGACTTATTAGGCTTCCTATGACTGAAACTTATTTTCTTACATTGGTTAAACTGAAATTATCAAAAGGGAAGAAAAGATATCCAAATGGATTTCTGGCTCTGTGCCTTAGTATTTATTTTACTTGTCTCTCTTCTTGCTCTTTCCAAAGAGGGTGTTTTTTTTTATTTTTTATTTTGTTGTTTTTTTGTGTTGTTAAATTGGGTGCTCTCTGTTCACAAGCTAGAAAGAAACGCGTGAAATATTACCTGTCTGGGGGAGTGCAATTTTCATGTAAAGATTACCATGGTAACCTCAGAAGCTGGAGATTGATAAATCAAGTATACTAACAAAAAAAATAATGTTTTTGTTGTTGAAGAGCAGGACATGCTCAGGGGGGCAAGATACCAATATTATGAGTCAAACTCCTACAAGCTTCTGGAGGGGATTGCTGCTTTAACTCTACCTCTGCTTAATGATGCAGAGCAAAGCTTCTTGGCAATCCCTGTAGTAAAATAACCTTTTGAGGTAGGGGTTAGACGTTTTATAACATTTATCTGTAAAATGAATACCCACCCTGATTTTTTTAGGATAAAGGTTTGAGGCACTCGCCACAAAAGCAAACCATTTGTGTCCTGCTTCTGTGACACGGCCAGAGGAAAAGGAGATATGCAGTATGGCTTCCTCTCGAGGAAAGTCCTCTGGGGAGAGAGATGTTGATCACTGTATAAGGTGGATATTTGTTTTTCTGTTTCTATGCAATTTTTTTTTTCCATGTATTTATATCTACCCTCGCCACAATGGAATCTGCACAACAGAGATGTCCTTATTTTGTTCCTCTTGACTTGTGTTAAGTTTTTGCCCACTTCTTTCACATCATAACCATATTGTTTGCATGCATTTCCGCTCCTGAGGAGGATTAAAAATGAGGAAATAAGTGCTTTTTTTAGTTTGTTATTCGCAATTAGTTGTCATTAGGTACCACAACTTGGAAGCAGTCTCTCCCAGGAAAACTGGGATATCTGCTGCCCAATACCAGCGTTGTTTATCATTGCTTCGTTTTACATCATCATGTCCCATCGAGGTGGATAAAGCTATACATTGGTGGTCATTTGTTTGTGATCAAGTACTGTATTGGGTCCACGGCTCTAAATTGTCCCAATTGTTCAAAACCAGAACCTAGTGGAAGTATGGGATGACCAACGAAGTGATCTCCATCAGCAGAAAGAATGAATATTCCATATTTTTATAATTGGTTCCTATCAAATATTGTCCCTATTTACATGCAGTATATTTCCCTGACAAAAGCACACAAGTGGCTGATTACCAAGGTTATCCACAGCCCTGCTTTAAATAAATCGTGTCTTATTTACATGAAAGTTGTGTAAACCTTAGCAGTCTCTAAAATCCTAACACAATAAGAGCCGTCTTGTTGATTTGACTTTGACTAGCTTGTGAAAATCCCTTCTGCACAGGGAAGTATCCCAGCTTTTAATAACCACTTAACTTGCATATACTCCAGCACTAGCAGACCTTACAGATGCACTGCGATGTTGGGCTACATATAATTATGTGACTAAGCAGTGTAGACTTTATTTGGCTAAACTAGGTGATTGATTGGGATGAACATTCTTGGTATGTTTAGCTGGAGTGGATGTTTCTGCTCTTATATATGGCAGATCCTTTTCTTTTTCTTGGTTCTCACAGGTAATGCCATTAATAAATCTGATTACTTTAATGAGGCAGTGACTCCACAGTGCCTGAATGTCCCAGAGCCCCCACTGTAAAGAAAACCAAAGGAGTGGTCAATTAATTTTTGTCATGATATGGCAAAGTGTCAATCACATGCAACAGTTTTGGACTCTTAATATATTTCTGCCTCCCACCCAAAGGGGTTAAGTATTTCTGTAGCCAAATACATTTAATCTGTACAGTAATATGATTTGGGATTCCAGTTTTAGGTTTAAACCAAAAAATACAGTTTAAAAACCACACCTATATATTTTTTTTTTGCTGCAGTTGAAGCAATATCCTACGTGTGTGTGTGTGTATATTATATATACATTTTTTTTTTTAAATATCAGTTCTGTACTATGAGAAAATACTTGTAGCATTTAAAAAAAAAAAAAGTTTTTTAAAGATATTTTTAATGTTTCTAATGTAGGAAGCATTTCCAAAGTGACAGCCCCCTTCCCCTTCTGAGACAGGCTCTGGCTCTTGAGCCCCGCCCTCTCTCTAGCAGTGAACCAATTGTATCAAGTAACTGCCCAGTCAATCATATTCTAGGATCTACCTTGCCCAAAATGCTGTGCAAGAACTGAATTTAATTAACCCTGAGCAAGTGATCGATTACAGGAGAACGGATCGATCTGCAGCTTCGCTAATTATATTGCAGATTATATTGATGCACATATTGAATGGAGAAAATAAATAAATATTTATTTATAAAACGGCAGCTTGAACTGCAGCATTCATTTTGCACTTCTGATTAAAATAAACCATTGTTTCCTATGGCGTTTACACCTCATTGCAGCAGCCCAGCCACATGTAGGAGACTTGGGCAACACATTTGGATTTTGTGCACTTCATTATCCTTGTTAACAGTGGTTAAACGGAATGCCAAAATATAATATAGGACAGTACAGCCATAAGACTATCACTTTTACATAGTACATTTCTGAACATATCACCTCCCAAAGGTTGTCAAGTGTGACCCTGACTCAGTGGCTATAGTTTTGATGTAGTTGTGTGATCACACCGTTTAGGTATGTGCTCCAGCATGTATATATCTCCTGTTCTGCAAGCCGGAGTACCATATAAAATACAGAAATGAATAAAATAGGGAGGCAACGCCTTTGTGTTCAGTAGTAACTATATTTGCTTGCTTTTCATTTTCTTCCTCTGCCAAAATGCAAAACAAACAAAAGATATAACCAGTGGCATACAAAAAAAAAACCCCACGCACAGGTCTGAAATATGTTGATGTTTTTTGAAATCCATTTTTCTCTACTTCTCCAGTACACTGGCCAGCAAAGGAGAAAGTAGATCAGGGGGGTGCAATCTTTTCCCCTTATGCCCCCCCCTCTCTTATTGCCCCCCCCCCCCTCTTACCTTGATTCTGGCGGCATGACGTCACATTGTCATGGCAACGTGACATCACATGACCCGCGGCGTCATTTGACGCCACGTTGCCATGGCGACGCGTCACCAGGAGCATCTGAATCAAGGTACGTAATGTTTACAGAGGCCCCGCAGCTCCCCCGGCATTAATTTAAATGCCTTCGGGAAGCGCGGGGGCCTCTGTAAACCTTGCGCCCCCTGATTTGCGCAACGCTGACTTAGATTGTATCAAGGAAATGTCTGCAGCCCCAGTTTCTCCTCCCCACCCCCTGTCATTCATCACTTCACTTTCTGCAACATTCAATTTCAAGACCTTTTTTTAGGCCCATGTTGACCAAGTGGTGCTGTACTATATGACACCTTACCTGTTGCTGGAATAGTGTTTACAGCCTATTCAAGAGAGCAGGTTGTAAACGTGTCTTCCAGCTCTGGAAGGTGGCTCGTGGCAAAGCGCCACTTGGTATTCATGGGCCTGAAGGTCTTAAACTGACAATTCTTTTGTACGTTAAAGGACTGGAAGAAGTCACTCGGTGGCAAGAACACTGAACTTGACATTGAGTCCAGATACCAGTGTCAGGTATCTTAGTGAGCTTGAGTCAGGGGTGCTCAACTCCAGTCCTCAAGCTCCCCCAACTGCTCAGGTTTTCAGGATATCCCAGCTTCAGCATGAGTGGCTCAATCATGAGCCACCTATGCTGAAGCTGGGACTGATTGAACCACTCGCGCTGAAGCTGATATCCTAAAAACCTTGACCAGTTGGGAGGGAGGGGGGAGTTGCACACCCCTGGCTTAGGGAATCCCCTTTGTTTCACTGTGCCCCCAGTAATTGTAAACTCTGGCAGTATCTCATTCCTTCTGGAAATTTCCACGTGCTGCGCAGATTACACCATACAGAAGAAACCAATTTGGTATGGTATAAATACTTAGCTTCTGTTAAGTTTTAGAAAAGGTCTGCACAAAAACTTAAGTGACTACTGGCCATTTGACTTTAGCTCACATTTTTATGCCACTTTCGAAGTAACTGGCAGCCGTTTCAGGAGGACAGGTTGACATAAAACCCCCAAAACATCATTTTTATTTTATCCATCTGCGTAATCTGATTCCTCAGGAAGGTTCAATCATCCTTAACAGAACTATTTTACTTGTTTGTATCTTTATAAATATACTTAATTGGAGCATATCCGCCACTTCTGAAACCATCATAAGTCCAAGAGAAACATCACTGTTTTTGTAAATAAGACAGAGCAAAGCTGACCATTTTCCCTAGGTTTGGAGGCAAGGCAAACAGTCTAATCACAATTTAAAAATCTATAGACTTGACTTTAATTTTAATGTCATTCAGTTAATCGGCTTCATTTAACAAATTGCACATGCCAGTGGTATTGGTTTACCCTTTAAAACATTTCTCTGTCAATGCAATTGTTGTTTTTAGTAGGAGCACTCAACTGCTGATGTGCATGAAATGCTTCCCTACTGTAGGTACTTTTCGACCAATGGTGACGTCCTCATAATTACAGATGTAGCAGGCGTTGTGTGCATGATCTCTAACGCACACTATTTTCTGCATTATTTCTTGCTTTAACCAGTGGCTATCTGTAAACACCGCATCACCACATTCCATTATATCAGCCACACATGGCTTTGAAAATGCTGAGAAACTGAAATGCATAAATTTATAAAGAATAACCTTTTTTATTTAGGAGTGTTTTGATACACCTTCACTTTACATGTGAATATAATGTTAGCCTTTTCAGGCATGAACTACAAACATGAATATATTGTCAACCTCGCTTCATTCTGTTTATGAGATTATAATCCGTTTTTGCCATCTCTGATCAAAGTGCATTCTGGTTCTTATTTGTCCTTCCTTTCTATGGCAAATGTTTTGGATAACAAAAAGACCGGACTTTCAGTTTCATCATGACATGGGGTTAGGTCGGCAAGATCATCCTAGAATTGGTACCGCTGACTGTTAGTCAGTGTAAGATGCCCTGCATTTTAGAAGCCCTATAAAAATCATGGAAGTACATTTAACCTTTTTATTTTATTTTTCATTATTTCTACCAGTCTGCTCCCAGAGTGTCTGTAAAGCAGTCACACCTGTGTTAGATTACCATGTGTTACTCTTTGCCTGTTGCAATGGCACTCCACATCGTCAAAGTGGAATAAATCCAAGGTAAAAATATCTTCCTATATGAAGCAAACGAGATGAATGCACAAGAATAGAAGGCTTGGGAAGAAGAGGGCCCCACTCGGCATTTGTTTTGCGTAAATGATTAGAAGAGGATTTTTCCAGTCATCGGAGCGCTAGCCGTGCCAATCAGCCTGAGGGGCAATTTTTGTTTGTCTTCCAATGCTCTACGTTCTTCCTCTAAAGTAAATTCCTTGCAAAGCGCTACCATATGTACATGATTAATGGTGTTGAAAGTCACTGTTAAAGCAGCAGTCCTTCTACTCTGTTTTGAATACACTGTTTTGGGTGAACACTGCTGTTTAACCAGCCTTTTTTGCTTTATATGGTGATACCCAACTTTTTATTTCTGTTTTTGTTTGAGGTATTTCATTTTTAGCCTCTTAGAAATGGCTGTTTTGTAACCTATGTAAAAAAAGCACAATGTAGCTTCCATGGTGCACCGAAAAACCAATCCACAAATGTTCCTGCTCTAACCATGCTAAAAGCCAATTCTTGTGTCACTGTAAATTAAATATAAATCTAGACCTGTTTAACGTTGGGCTAAAGGGTGGGGTATCATGTGTATGCAGATAACATTGAATTGCCTCTGTATGTAGCAGAAAGGAAAAGATCACTGTAGAACAGCAGTAAAAGCAACTAGAAGTGGTGTCAAATACATTATTAAACCATATAAAATCCATACTTTTCACAGTTTTACTTTAAGTGTTGTATGTTTCAGTAATGCAGCTGATATTAAGTGGTTTTGGTTGATCACAAACACCCACATTTTACTGATTCGAGCTCTGTAGTTCTGGGGTTGACCCTATACCAATGCGTCTGAAGTATTTGATTTTATTTATGCGATTTACATGTACCTCCTGAAATGCTGATTACAACATTATTTTGTCTGAACCCATTAAGGTTTGACAAATTTGCATTGTTGGTGGTGTACACCTCCATCATTCTTGAATAATCTTTAAATATCCCTTTTCAGCTGTAGATGTTAAACTCTTAATCCTTGTATTTGAGGCATCGCAACCAAGCACTAACTCTACAAACCGCTAAAGAAAAATGTTTTCTATATTAAGCTTGACAGTAGCACACTGTTGTTTTTATAGAGCACTGTGAGTGTTTGTTTTTTATTTGCAAATAACATGGATGGTTGGATTAGTAATAAACATTGCAGGGCCTCTGAGCAGTGTCCTTTAAAAGGGTTAGGCTCATGTAGACAAATTAATGTCCATGTAATAGGCTTCCTTAGAATGTACAATGGGAGTGATGCATAGGGGTAAAATTGATGCAAATTGCGTCATTTTCATCTTGCACCGATCCATCGGTCTTTGCGCCAGACGTGGGATAATCAGTATGCGATGCATTACACTCTGCGTTTTCATGCCACACTCCAATTTTCTTTATTTTGTTTGGTTGCGTAACAAAAAGTCTGCCGACTCTGGCCCAGGATAAGCTTTTCTAGCCAACGATTTGCTCAAAATTGGAAACCCTCCCCTATATTTGACACACACGCAAGTAGAAAGCCCCTCCTAGTCTAACTTCTACAATGCTAGTATTTTGCCCCCTGCCGATGGCCTGCAACTTTTTTTTAAATGATAGTTAAAAAAAAAAATTACTTTAAAAATTTTTTTTATTTAAATAAAATGTTTGAAAATAATATTTAGAAACTTGTACATTTTTGAAAGTTGGTGGTGGCGTTTTTTTTTTTTTGTTTTTTTTTAACAACTATATAACATTTTCATAAATTCTAAAGGTGCATGGGTAAGGATGCAAAAAAAATATTAGGGCGTAGGGGGGGTCATGGTACAATTCAAATACATGTCTATTTGATCATACATTTACAATTCAGATAATACATTCACATTATCAAACTCTGAAATATTGTGAAGATTTCCAGGGGAGCCAAATCTCACAGAATTTATACAAAGATCCATTTAACAGACATGGAACGTCTCACAAGATTAACTATTCATTTTTGTCAGATCAGTCATTGAGGGTTAACTTAAATTTTTTTTTTTTTTTTTTTTTAGTACTTTTGATGCATATTAGTCACAGATAAAAACATTATGTACCTGATGAGCATGAATTCAGCGGACTCAAAGTGGGAGCCTGCATGAGTTTGACCAGTGCTTGATGTAAAGAAGACCTGATATTATGGGAGATAGCAGATTTTTTTTTTTTTTTTGTGTGTGTGCACATCTGAAATTGAGTCTCTCATTCAAAGATCATTGAAACTAGTAGAGCTGCTCTCTGATGGTGGCAGGTAATGGAAATGTAATTTTATTCAATAGAAAATCCTTTTTAGTAAATGACTCACAGGTCACATTAGTGAAAGCTCGCATCCCTAACACCTTGCATATTTAGCCTGGCAGTTATTATTAATATTAAAGGACCACAGCGCAAGTACTGAGGGTGGGAGTGAAATCCAGAATTTAAATACTGTATGGTGAAAACGACAAACTTCTTGGTATGCAAAATAGGACCTACTAGCTGCAGTCCATTAGTTGACATTGATGGTGAGGATGACATTTTATTGACCAGAGTCTCCCACACATCAAGATTACAGAACTAGTGACAGACCAATGTTTATATAGCCTTTTCAAATGTGACCATGATTACGATGGAGTATTGTGCATTTATGGAGGCAGTGCCACCAATGGCCGATATGAACTAGGCAGTGGTATGTATAACCCTTAGTGCCCCATGTCTTTCTAGGACCAGCTCACTTCAGAGCTCCCAAAACGCTATGCACATTTTGCCCCGTGGTGTTGGTGCTGCTTTTTAATTTTGCCTCTACTGGACCTAAACCATCTAAAAATCACTGAAATTTGTGGGGGCGGGCTTCGTTTGGAAGTAAGCAACGTCTCCACCATCCAACTTCTTCTAGAGCATGTCTCCTGCAACTGGAGTATTGTAGTATTGCTTCAGAATCTACTCGCAGCGGACCCAAGAGACTACAGAAAAGATTGACACCCACTGTTTGGACTGGAATAGCCATATTTCATTGCAAATTGAAAACACATATATCCCAGAGATTTGCATACAAATCTGCACATGAGGCGTAACGCCAAATTACAAGTTTAATTGTTCTGAAAAAAGATGTACGAGTTAGTAGGGTGCATCACTGAACTTGTTTACAAAAATATCCTTGGCCATGTGAATGTCAACTAAAAGCATTAAAAATGGCAAAGTATAACTAACTTTATTTTTCACTTTTAATGTTTTCATGGTAGCAAATGCTTTTGAGACTTACTTGTTTTTTTTTTTGTTTTTTTAAGATATTTGCTAAAAGGCACCAATTTGATTTAACTTTTTTATTCTTTGTACAAAAGATAGACACATTAATTATAGTGAAACCTATTGCATTTGATTTGGGGATCCAATGTGCTGTACTGGATAAGTTTGAAGTTCTAGTAGCTGTATTGGTCCTGGCGAAAAGGCAAATCGATGCAGGCTGTGATGCAATGCAAATCTGTATGTACAGAGGCAGTCACCACAGTTTAGAAGGATAGGATCATTCACCTGCAAGTCCAGAAATGTGGTGTATTTTACGAAATGTAGAAAATGAACTATGTTGGAGAAACAAAACATGCCCTTTTAGTTAACGATTTAATCGCCACAAATTCACCATATCCGATATCGGTACATGAACTCCAATGAGGCAGGACACTCAGTCGGACAGAACCATAGTCATTCTCAAAGCAAATGGTAAAAATGCACATTACTGAAAATTCATACTGATACCCAAGGACAATACCCTGCCTTGGGATACTCTGCCTCTTAACACCTCTTCCATGCATGTGTACCCCAGCTTCAGTATACTAATCTTTTGAACACCTCGTTCACTGATTAAGAACCCTGCTGTGCTGAACCCTATGTATTTAAACAGCCATCTCCAGAGTAGATATTGCATCTGATGAAATGTATGTACCTTTAACAGACAAGTGCCCACGAACATCAAAATGATAACATATTCAACTTCTGGTCTCTAAAAACAATGTCTTAAATCAAAACACTGGGTTGATCAGACATCATGGCAACATTTAATCCACTTTGTGGTACACATTTTAGCAGTGCCCACACCCCTCCTATTAATCCACCTCTGATACTTGGCATAACAAGATCCTGCTAATTTATGATAATCATCTCACACGCAACTTGAAGACTCCCTACAGTGTTCATCTCCACCCATACTCATCACTTTAGGTGAAAGCTCTGTACACTATAATTTCATTTATGTAGAACTTTAAAATGTATCCACTGAAAGGTATTGAAACTTGCATTGAGTCTTTGCTACATAATACACAATACATACTCTTGTGGCGTTCAACAGATTTTTTTTCTTCTCCCCACTGTGATGTAACCTATTTTTGAGGTCTATTGAAAGTCAATAAATATATGATGACCATGCATTTTAGAGGACCCAAAGAAAATGGAAAATAATTATTCATCAGACACGACTAGGCAACATGTTTGCTTTAAGAATGACTGTTTACAATTTCATTGTTTATGTAACCACCCCTTTAAAATAAGTTTGCAGGAAAATAGTGCGCAATAAAATCTAGAACCCCATAAGAAATTAGTATAATTGAAATATTCTGAGTGAGATAGGAGGTAAGCAAGGAAATGCACAATTTGTTACATTCAACTGGGCTATCAAAGCACACAGCAATCTCATTGTACCAAGATAACAGAAACCAAATTCTAATTAAGAAAGGTAAACAATTCAATAGATAAATACATGATTAGTAAGAATGCAATTAAATAAACCTAATTGCTATATAGTATCTCTGTTTTTATGTAGTATTACTTTCACATGTGACCTGTACCATATTATGATAAACCAGTTGTAAATGAAAGTACAAAACTAATGAAGAAAAAAGAGGGGTAGCAGCGGGAAAGAGTGGCTAATGAAGAATTGCCCAATGCAAGAAAATTAACTGCTCCAGAGAAGGAAATAAAGCTTGATTACAAAACCAGTTTAAAAGCACAGCTAAAGTGCCCATGTACGTTGGCAATTTACATACCTCCTTTGGTAGGCAAAACATTGGCCCAGGGAGCTGCCTTTAGGCTGTTATATAGTGGCCGTGCGCGGCACTTGTAATTGGCTATGGTTAGTCAGCCTTTCTATAATGGTGCCGTGCGCACACGGCAGTGGGCGTGGAGCCGGCCGACGAGGGAGAAGATGGGAAAATTGTGTGTGTGTGTGTCAGCGTGTGTGTCAGCGTGTGTGTCAGCGTGTGTGTCAGCTAAACAATAAAAAAAAATATTTATACAAAATGTGTTTTTTTTTTCTTAAATATTTAATACATTTTTAACTCACAATATACACACACATTAACTTCCATCCCAGTCGCTCACAGCATACACACAAAAAGCGTGCGTCATGTGCACGCGTGTTCTCACAGTCGCGCACGGACACTCTATATCACCGCCCCTTAGCTGCGTCCATGTTTTGGGCGACCATGCGCACATGCGCACAATCAAACACATTATGTTTATGCGAACGTCCATAGAGTGCGCGTGAGCGACGGTGCGTTTTTAAAAAAAAAAAAATTTAACGAGACAAATTTTTATTTTGGATTTTGTCTCGTAACGGCCAGGTCATGCGAGCGGTTCAGCCAATGAGGGCAAACCTCTCATGTGACGTCATAGGCATGCGTCCCCGTCGCTCTAGACCAGGCCTGCACAACATACGGCCCGCGATGACTCCGGCGGGGCGCCAGTTAATTAAATAATTTTTTTTTTAAAAAGTTAAAAAAAATGGCGGTGATTCATTCCCCCCCCCCCTCCACCAATATACCTCCACCACCACTCCCCGCCCCGGGTTTTGCGGGGGCAGCAGCAGCAGCATGAGGAGGATGCCGTGAGTATTTTTTTTTTCAATAGCAGGATGCCGGGGGCGGGGCTTAGTACCGGGGAGAGAGGATGTGCTGATCTAAAAGGTGTGTGTTGGGTGAAAAACGGGCTGGTGGGGTGTGGGGGTGAAAAACGGTCTGGTGGGGGTGAAAAACGGTCTGGTGGTGGGTGGGGGTGAAAAACGGGCTGGTGCAGAGGTGGGGGGTAGGCTGCTGACATGTGAGGGGGGGTGGGCTGCTGACATGTGAGGGGGGGTGGGCTGCTGACATGTGAGGGGGGGTGGGCTGCTGACATGTGAGGGGGGGGTGGGCTGCTGACATGTGAGGGGGGGGGGTGGGCTGCTGACATGTGAGGGGGGGGGTGGGCTGCTGACATGTGAGGGGGGTTGGGCTGCTGACATGTGAGGGGGGGGTGGGCTGCTGGCATGTGAGGGGGGTGGGCTGCTGGCATGTGAGGGGGGGGGGCTGCTGACATGTGAGGTGCAGGGGGGGGAGTGATGTGAGGTGCAGGGGGGGAGAGTGATGTGAGTTGCAGGGGGAGGGTATGATGTGAGTTGCAGGGGTGGAGAGAGTGTCATAATGAGGGGAGGGGGAGAGTGTGTCATATTGAGGGGAGGGGGAGAGTGTGTCATATTGAGGGGAGGGGGAGAGTGTCATATTGAGGGGAGGGGGAGAGTGTGTCATATTGAGGGGAGGGGGAGAGTGTGTCATATTGAGGGGAGGGGGAGAGTGTCATATTGAGGGGAGGGGGAGAGTGTGTCATATTGAGGGGAGGGGGAGAGTGTCATATTGAGGAGAGGGGGAGAGTGTCATATTGAGGAGAGGGGGAGAGAGTGTCATATTGAGGAGAGGGGGAGAGAGTGTCATATTGAGGAGAGGGGGAGAGAGTGTCATATTGAGGAGAGGGGGAGAGAGTGTCATATTGAGGGGAGGGGGAGAGGGTGTGATTTAGGGGAGGGGGATAGAGTGTTATATTGAGGGAAGAGAGACATGGGGGGGGATGCTGACATGGGATGCTGACTTGGGGGGGGCCTGCTGACATGGAATGGGCTGGGGGGATGTGGAGGGGGTATTGTGTGTTTGATGTGGAGGGGGGGATTGTGTGGGTGAGGGGGAGAGATGGGGGTATGAGAGATAGATGGGGAGTATCGTAAAGGTTGATAGTGAGGGGTTCTGGGGGAGATATGATGGTGATGAGAGGTGCTGGAGGAGAGATGATGATGATGATGATGATTTAAACCCGTGCGGCCCCAATTTTTTTTCCTTGGAGCAGTTCGGCCCTTCTCACTTTACGAGTTGGGCAGGCCTGCTCTAGACCACAGGCCACAGATCGCTTGGACGACAGGCGCGCATGATGTCACGAGCACATAGGATAGTCGCGGCCTTATTGTAACATTAATTACGATGTCTGTGGTAAACATGCTACAAAACTTATGCAGCTGCTGGTTTTATCCTTTTATTTAAATAAATGGATCACCTGTAGCTGAACCCCAGGACTCCAAGCAATGAGGACACCTTGTTTCCCGAGCTATTTAATTTTGGAATTCTATTTCAAGCATTCTTGTATAGGAGAAACAATATGGCCACTCGGGTCTCTGGCATTCAATAGAAAACGTGGCATCATTAGATGACACTGCAGCTTCCTATTGGGTGACCCCAAATCTTTGGTTTTCATTTCAAGCACTGACAAAGGCAAAACAATTAAAGATCTCTGAATTTAGGGGGTCCTTGTAGTTTTTGAGTGCAGATACAAAGAAAATAGTGGGATTTTGTAGAGAATTGCTGCTGTATAGGTTTGTGGGAGTTAATGGAAAGCCAACTTTATATTTATTTTTTCCTCTGCCCGTAGCCCCAAAACCAATAAAAAAAATTAAGTTATTCGATTTGTTCACGTTACTTTTACAAAATCTAATTTTCTTTGATATTCTACAGATAAGGTATATATTACAGTAATTGTGTATATGTATATATTCCTTTCCATTACCAACCTATTTAACTTCAATTTACATTTATTTTTGGAATTTGCAGGCCAATCTTTCAAAGGAAGCAAATACTTATAGCCTGGTTCATCTTTGTCCAATTATATTCTTTTCTTAACCAACTGTGCATTGTATTTTCTAGATATCTGTTTACTCTATTTTATATTTATGAAAGAATAGTAATTCTATACTTGTTTCATATACAGCTCAAGCCTGATATTGCGCGATCCGTTACAACACAAATCCGCTTATAACGCGATGTGAGTGTGGCTCCCAATAATATGCAGTACTATGATGCAGATCTCCTACCATGCTGTTTTTTAGCCTCCCCTGTGCCCTGCTCTGGTGGCCAGGGTGTAACGCCTATATGCCCGCAGACCTGGCCAGTCCCCAGTACTGAGGTGGGTAAGGGTATAACATGCACCCACAGCAATGAGGGCGTTCCCGGAGTGTGGTAATAGCGTTGCCGGGCCTGGTGAGTAAGGGTTAACGTTATACTTGCTGAGTCCGGGGTGTCAGAGGTCGGAGGGTAATGTCCAAGTGCCAGTGTTCAGGGGTTGGAGAGAGCAGCGTAGTGATGTCCGAAAGCCAGGGTTCAAGGGCAGGAGAAGGCAACGTAGTCAAGTCCAAAGAAGAGATCAAGTTCAAACAAAGGGAATCCAAACAGGGGCAGGGACAGGAACCAGAGCTAAAACAGACAAGGGAGCTAGGCATAGACACTGCACACACAGGAGCTACAGGAAAGCTATGCAGAGCAAGGACTGAGTATGCCTGTTCTGTTCTGACTGACAGATTAAATCTGTCATTGATGATATTGGATACCGAGGCTTGAGCCTCATTACTCCAAGTTCTCCTGTTGAGTGTATTGTCGCACACTTTAGAAAGCTTCTTGATCTGTGTTACTTGCCACAGTTGGGTTGGTTTCACAGGGTCAGTGCTGTGATGGATGGCAAGGACTGAGAGGACAGAGGGGGTTATATGGGAAGAAGGGCCAATAGGGGTGAAGGGAGGAGCAGAGGTTTGAGTGGGTACTTGCAGGGATAGGTCTGTGAGAGCAGGGGAGGAGACAGGGAGGTGATCGAGAGTTATTGCCTGCAACCGACGGGGGCGGAGCCAGAGCGTGGGGGCGGCAGGTAACTAGAGCGGGTGCGCGCGCCTTCTGTAACACTGTTATGCGCGCGCACCGCAGCGTGAGGGAAGTACAGCAGAGGAGGCGCTCGGCACGGGAGACAGAGGGGAAGGAGGAGCGGAGGAACCAGGTAGGGATGACGGAGGCACGCGTGTACCTCGATAGGGGACCCGCGATCGAGAGCGCGCGCTCGGTGAGAGGGCCGCGCGCGTGCGCAGAGCCTGTGACCGGGCGTGCGGACCGTGCTGTGGAGAAACGGCCCAGGGAGGAGGATAGAGGTAGGGGAGCAGGATAGCTAGCCTCTGTGGGACCTGGGGTGACGGGGACACGCTGGGAACCGCGAGTCCCCCGATCCGTTACACAGGGCTTGTCATGTAGCAGGGAGCTGGCTGCCATGGCAACGTGACACCGGTTACCGTGGCGACGCAACACTGTTCAGGGGGATCTCTGTCAGTCACAGAGACACACACACACTCTTTGGCTCCCCTCCCTCCCCACCAACACACATACTGTCTCTTTAAGGGAGCTGGCTATGATTTTCCTCTCTCTCCCTGCGGAAGCAGGGAGAGGAGAGAGCTGCCAGCTGCTGCAGGTGCCGGGTCAGTCCTGTGTGAGGGTGCCACTGTGGCGGCCGCGGAAGGAACCCTGAGGTGTGCAATTTTTGCAAATTTTTTTTCAATTGTAGCGCGATCCGCATGTAACACAATGAGATTTTTTTGGACCCCAAGCACTGAGCTATAACTGGTTTGCCATTTTCTTGTTTTGGTATCTCTCTCTTTATAGTTTGCAATCTAAAAATGCCGACAATGTTGCATTTATTTTTACATCTCTGTATTACAAATAATTATTAATAAAAAAAAAAAAATATATATATATATATATATATATATATATATATATATATATACACCATAATACTGAGTTAAGTTATGGTGAGTAAAAAAAGTGACAAAAACCCTCCACAGCAAAGCAAATATGCAAATGTAAATACAACTGTATGCTCATCTGCATGTCTTAGGCAGGTCTGCAACCCCGCCTTTCCCCATTATCACCCAGCACACAGCACTTCCACTGCAGCAAGGGATTCTGGGAAATGACATGCAAATGAGCACACAGTAATATTTCAATTGGATATATAGTTATTAATCCTTGCCCTTCAGATTTCACCACGTTGCATTACTGGAAAGATCTGAAGACCTTTTTTAGCTCTGTGATCTGCGCACAGTATGAACACCAACACGGGTTTTTTTTTTAAAGGCATGTTGACCTTGGGGGATATTCTAGTTTGCCATGTGTTTGTGTGCGGCATATCCTCATTACTTTTGAGAAACTTTGATCTGGAAGTTTATAAATATGTTTTTATTCCTTTTTTAAAAAGTATTGATTGACCTGTCTGAAAAACTCTGTGCTTTCCTGTGATGTAACACTGTAGTCCTACTTTTGTGGTACTTTTTGTAAACTGGGCGTATTCATTATGCATCTTCATATCCGTTTTTGCATCAATCCAGAGTTCAGCAGTGTGCAAAGCCTTTGCTAACACCATTTATTGATATTGTTCCTTTATATCGAACTTCTTATCCGAGGTGGAAAAATCCCAGGTGCCAAGAAATGTATCCGCTGGCGACAGCGTTCCTAAGTATGCTGCTTTGCAGTGACTCATATTGGTCACTGCTGGGCTGCTTGGAAGCGCACAAGGGTTTGTGGTGGGAAGCGAGTCGGAGTGCTCTGGGACTCTGCACCCTGGATTTCAGTGTACATTGGGATGGGGAGCACGGTATGTGTCAGATACACTGCCACTCATATTGACAGGGCCGCTGATGGTTGGATGGGGGAAGTAGCCGGGAGCGCCGCCCCCTCTAAACAAAACGCTGGCTCACACATTTTTAAGATTTTTGTTTTCCTCTTGCATTGATGTTGTCTAGAAGAAGAAGAAGAAGCCTTTTCTAATTTCTTGAGTTAGCTTGTATTTAATGGTTGATATTTTATAGAATTGTACTTTTTCATTCTCTACGAATGCAGCAGGTCCCTGTTTTTGAGAAAAATCTGCTTTTGTTTTAGAATGATTTTACTTTTGTATTTGATAGCATGTACATTTCCCTCACGTTTCAACCACGGTCCTGAGGAATATTCGTAAGCACAGCGTGTGCATCTGTATGTAGAGGCCAACTTGGATCTACCTACATACACTACATCTAACCATCTGTTTGAATACAGCGTTCTGAAATTCAATTTTTTCTTCTTCTTTAACGTTATCCACCGTAAGGTCAAAAATGATTGTCCATTATTTACAAGGTTTTTCCTCTTAAATTCACATTTGCTGCTTCAAAAAAATGTCTGTTATTAATGGGATATAAAATTGTTTCACCGCATGTGGCCTAGAAAACTAGTGTTGTCTGCAGAAGGGTTTGTTAATGTCCCAAAATGGTGAAAAGCTAAAGGGTTACATTTATAAGACATTAATATTTCAATACTGTATGGCTTTCACAATCAAATCTGTTCCAAGCAGGATGTCCTCAAGACACCGGGTTGCAAACGGTTACGTTTTTAAATCATGTTTAAATAAAAAAAATATTTTGAGCTCTTGAAAATAAGATGTCTGCAACAGCAACGGTTTTAAATGTAGTACTGGGATTCACACGTAGAATATTGTCGTGATAATGTCTTGAGGTATTATGTATTTTAATCCATCTGGTGCTTCAGGGGTTAATGAGCTACCGTTTTTGAAGTTGAAAATACAAAGTTTGGGGTCTGGCTTGTCATGAATCTGTGGGAGCTCCAATGGGGCTTGATTGAAGTTGGGTGTGAAAAGTACAGAGAGGTTTTATGGTATGTTATCACCTTTTGCAAGCCTAGTGGTAAAAACTGATATCTTCTAGAGATAAGGACATATGTTCTTCCAGACAGGGACTCTGACCTAAACAAAAGGTTTTTCAATGCATTCTCTGGAAGTGGTTTATGGCTTGCTAGGGTGTTGGAACTATCCTATGCCATCCCAAGATATGACATGGAATCAGTGACTTGACAGCGATGCTGACGTATACAATTTTGATATTTGCATTCATGACAGGGTGACGAGCGCGAGGGGTTCAGATATTATTGCGGTCTTGTGAGAGTGCTTGCGAGCGTGAGAATTAACCCTTGTCCCGTGCTCACAGGGGTCGTACGGACACATGGCAAGAGACTTTAAACACTAGGTTGATGGAACAAAGGTAGACTGTCACAATGATGTAATAACTAAAATCAAGGTTGCATGCTCCTCTGTGTTCTTGCTCCAAACTGGACTGATTGACCCAATGTATGAAAAGTTGCAATACCTGTATTTTGCTATTTTTGCTTCAATAAACACTTGGAAAAGAAGTAGATAATCCCATACAAATGTATTTTTAAGAGCTTCTGCACATGTAATGTTTCGGGCTAAGCGGAGCCCTTTGTCATCTACTCCCCCCCCTCCCCTCAAGTGTTTCTTGAAGCAAAAAGTGTGAAATACAGGTGTTTTTGTTTTAAGTCTGTCTGGAAGCTTGTGTTCTTTATCTTCTACTTGGCTATTAATGGTAGGTATCACTTGCATCATCTTCTTTCGTCTGTTCTATGGGCTAACATGCTACCAGCCTCTATCGATGATTTCTGTTAAGGAGAATAAACCATTTCACAAATGAAGTGGCTAGCTGTGCTGCCCACTGGAAAATTCCAATATAATAAGTTGATTTATACACCAAATAGCCACTGAATTTTAGCAGGAAAGATGTCCGTAATTTAACAGATGTCAAATGTATTTATAATGAACACTGGTGAAAAATGGTGCTTAATAAATAGTTGGTGACATACATTGCTGGTAAATAGTTATTTGCATTGCTGCAACATAACCTGTTACACGTTGCTATGACGATGTGTAAACATTTTTCAAGTGGTTTTAGTTTTGAAAAGAATGTTCCTGCCAAGTTGCCAAATTGGGTTTCAGCAAATTTGTACAGCACTACAATGGTAACTTTGTTTTGATTTTTTTTTTTAGTTTTTATATATTAAACCTGGTCTGGACTCTCCATGTTTTAGAGTGTGTTTTTCCTCCCCACCCTCTCACTTTTCAATAAGGGATTTAATTCTAAACCCAGCCACATTTTGCAGTCAAATAGCTTCATTGATCAAAGTCTGCAGATGTCACATTAAACAGCGTAAGTGTTGTAACAGAGTAAAAAATGAGCACACCTGCCTCACGTAGACATACTCTAATTTAATGAGCTGAGCTCGAAGACCTCATGATCATGAGCGCAATAGAACTGGAAGCTTCAGAGAGGAGTATTTGCTCACCCTTTCGTTGTCCCCTGTAGGAGACTGCTTTCTGTCCAGGACACGCTCTGTGGTGTCTCTAAAGCCTTTTTTTAAGGTAAAGAAAATAGTTTGAAAAATTAGAACAGGGAACCAAACTGAAACCAGCAGGGGACATGCAACGATTCATGCTCCGCAAAGTGTTCAAAGTGTTCCTGCTCTTCCCCACAACAGGCGCTACTCGCTTTAAGGGCATCGCGAAGCCATTGTAGGTGCCACGAGAATGATTGTGCTGGAAAATGTTTAAGCGTTGGTGTCTGTTTTTGAGACACTTTTTTCTTGCCTTTGTTTTTTTAATAAAAAGGAGTGCTTTTGTGTCAGAATTTGCAAGTAATAAAAATTCTTCAGAAGTCTGCCTTTTTTTTTTTATCACTTGTCATAAATGGCTATGCTTTGGACAAGGGTTTTGGATGAGCTGACCTGGCTATAATATGATTATGATTTGCGTGCAGAACTGCTCACGTGACTTCTTCCGTGTTCCCTTTTAGAGCAAAAATCTCAAGACTTAAAGTATATTTCGGCTTCTGTTTTGAAAAATGGGACATTGGTTTGTGTTGCTACTTGATTGTCAATTTTGTCTTAAGTGCAGCGGACTAAACGTAATCCTGTGCACCTTGGAGGAGACTTTATAATGTCCTCCTCTTTGCCATTATTTAAATGACATAACACAGGGAGGATGGGCCTGTAGAGTAAATCTGATTCTGAATTAAAAGTGCATTGCAAATGAGCTGGTATTCATGTTTACTTTATCTTTTTTTTCCTTCTAATAAAGTTCTTGCAATCCTTCAGTACTTTTCTACATTGGAGAAATATTAATTAAAAAAAGCACTTAGTGTGAACTTCGGATTTATCCAAGAACTGGTTTATAACGAAGCTGCGATTACGGAGCCTTGGAAATATGCAGCTGTGACCTGCTAATAGTAGCATGTATTTTTATATGTTCAGTGATTATCCGTTTTTGAACTTTATACAGGTAGGATCTGGGCCGAAACTTTTAAAACTACTGAACTGATATTAATTACAGACTATGGTGATGACCGTGTATTTGCAATAGATCTGTGATGTGGGACAGCTCCCTTTTTTATAGAAGGGTTGGCAGATTAAATGTGAACTTTGTCTGAGCAGCTTGTCTTGGAGATTAAAGCTGCGGCCATGCTCCCGCTGACCGTTCTGAGTGGGGGTCACTTGCTGCTTTTACTTGCATATATCTATATATGTAAGTCACGCTCACGCGGTGCGCTTGTGCGCGGGCACGCACGCTCACCCACACTTGGTGCTTAGGTAAACAAACAAATGTAACTTTGGAACGCGCTCAATTTGCCCGCAATGCCCCCCCCCGCACGCGCTTCCAAAATAGCGAGGACACCCGGTGCTCATGCTTGTGGAGCTGGTGACGACGTCATCGCTCTCAAGCATGAGAGCGGTCAGCGCCAGTGGGGCCGCAGCCTTATCAGTAAAAACAAAAAACGCCATTGACTGTTAAAACCTACCATCCCAATTGCAAAGTGAAGAACTAATTGCGTTCCATCCTTCAATGTGTATTGTTGTTTTTTTTTGTTCTATTTTTCAAAGTTCGCACATTGACTTTGTTTACATATACATAACATTTGAATTGTTTAGGAATATTGAACAAGTCCACATAGGGACCTCTATTCACATATTGCACATCCCTCCTTTGTATCAATGATGTGTCGGAATTTGACAAACAAAAATTCCTTTTTTTTTTTTTTTTTAAGGAATGAAGCTGGTACAATTCATATACATGTCTATTTGATCATAAATGTACAATTCAGATAAAATACATTCACATAGTTGTATGATCAAAATCTGATTTATATTGTGAACTATCCCAGAGGAGCCAAATCTCACAGAATGTATCAAAAGATCCATTTAATAGACGTGAGATGTTCCATAAAATGAACTTCTTTTAATTTGAGTAAAATCAGTCATTGGTGGAGGTTCATCCTTTTTCCTGAAGTTGGCTAAGGTGCCTGATTAATGTTTTGAAGTTAATATTTAAAACAAAATAATGCTGGAAATGGATCACTTGAAAGTGTTTGGGGGTTCGTTCAGTCAAATCAAAGATCTGGGACCAAGTTTGTGGACAAGACCACCACATATTCAACATTGTACCAACTTCATCAAATTCCCTCCAACAACTGTTGGAATATGTTTGTTCAATTTCTACCCATCAATTGGGATTTGTTTTGGCGTGCCAATCAATAATTGAAAATTGTGAAGCTGCTAGATTGAAATCAGGAAGGGCAAAACCACCGTTTACACTCGGTCTCTGTAAAATAGACACGCAGGTTCTTGATTTCTTTCCGAACCTTATGAATTCGTTTTTGATTGGAAATGAAAAAGGTATAGTAATCTGGGAAGTATGTTTATCTTCGTTCTGGCAATTCTACCCAGCCAGGAAATCTCAAATTTGTCCTAGGAATTAAAATCTTTTGGAAGTATCCTTAACAAGGTGGGGTCATTTTCTGTGTATAGGTCAGTATGTTGGTCAGATATTGACTTTTAAAACAACATTCTGAAAAGAAGCAGTTCTGAAATTCAATTTGTACATTCTGTTTGCCAGAGTAACTGATCCTGATATAAAGAAACAGCTCATGCTCAGCCTGTAATATAGATAGCGATGGTGGATCAAGGTACATGCTGGGAGATGGTAATCAAAAACAAGGAAGCGTTTGCCAGAGTGTTCAGATATACTTCCCCCTACTTGGATTCTATTTCCAAAAGGGAAAACATTCTGCTTTTTTCTATTCTGATGGTGAAAATGCTACGATTTTGTGAAGAATACGTCGAGTGCACTTTTTTTAAATTAATTTTTTTAGCTTGCGTCCAATATGCAAAGTCTATATCCATTTAACACTTCAATGACATGCATGGACATGAATTGTGGTATGAAACGCTAAGCGGCTACCAATGGTTTAGTGGAGAAGACTTGTTAACTGAATTAGTTTTGTTGGTCTAACATTTACATTATAGTTAGTGTTGTGTTTTTGTTTGTTTTTGTTTTTGTTTTTTACATTTATGCTGCTTGCCTGCTTAATGATAAAGCAACTAATCTGATACATGATCTATGAAATGTATCAGTTTGTCAATCTAAATTATGTTAGCAAGACCTGAAAGAGCATAAGTTTCCAAGAATGGGTCACACATTAAGTAACTGAATCATTGTCCGAACATCCTTTTTAGTAAGCATTGCTGGCAAAACGCAATTCTTCACTGTTCGATATAAATCATTTTGTCTGATAAGAGCCTGCCTTTTTGAAGTGGCGTTTTGTAATGGTTCTTGGTAATCTTTCTCACCAATCTATACAAGAAGGCCGCTCTCCTGTGATACACTTCCCAATGCCATTCATTCCTTTTTCCCTGTGCTGGATCCAGGACTTTATTGAAGATGAGAGATTTGCGTTCTTGAAAACTCATGTAACCAAATATGTGAAGCATTTTGTCATTCGTGACAACCTGAAATTAAATCTAACATTGAAGCTAGGCAACCGAAAGCAATAATTTTTTTAATGTTATTAATTGCTTCATACACTTTTTTTTTTTAAAGACTTGCACTTCATGTAATTAATTACCATAAATAGCCCTAATTGGCAGCAGTGTATTTATAATGCTGTCTAAGTGTTGCATTGGGGCCATAACTGATAACATTGATTATTGTTTAGAGGAATTGCCTTGCCAAGTCCTTTTCTTGTCGTTTGAAATACTAGCATGTTAATTAGCAATAAACATAAATGTTGTATTTGCCAAGTGATCTACTTATGTAGTGGTTTAAAACACTAACATCTATTTCATGAAAATGAATGGTCTCTAGTTTTGTGATCAATGATAAACATTGTACAGCTTGATTCACTTTACAGCTCTAGCATCTTTGCAATGACTGTATTTAATAAAAACAATTCCTATAGAAACCGCATTGTTAATGTAAAATGTTTACTATTCCTCCTGATAAAATGACATAGTAAGGGCCATAGAGACTTCCATGTCTAAGATTTGAAGAGTATCTGTTGTGAATGGATTACCACATTCCATGTGTTTTGGATTCCTGTCTCAACCCTTTTTTCATTAAAAAAACAACAAAAAATTTGGGGGAGGGGGGGATTTTTTGTGATGGTTGAAAAACCATTGTAAACATTGTGATCCTGACATTTTTAGCATGCATTCTTTCAAAAGCTGCCTTTTTCAATAGCTTTGTGTGACTTCTTGACGTCTTTGTTATATCTCCATATGTTGCTTCTTGCTGCGCTGTTCATTTATTTTTTCTTTATATACTCTGTGACATACAAATAACACATTTAATAGACTGTATGAAAGAAATCCCTGTTCTAAGTAGGTTGCTTTAGGAATGCATGGAAACACAAATGTATATCTGGTGAGTAGTTACTGTAAAGCCGCAGTACAGGTTAAATTAATATGTATATGTTTCTGGAGCTGAACCCCGTTAATTTCCGCTCTGAGGACCCTCTGCTTCCAGAGATACTTGGCGGCATTTAAATGCCACGTGAGCCAATAGGAATCAGTGATGTCACCCTATTTGCCCTCGTGACCTGGACTGTTGAACTCCGCGGAGATACTGGCACCCCCTAAGAAGGCAAGTACCTCTGGAAGCAGGGGGCCCCCAGGCTGACATTAACAGAGTTCAGCCCCGGAGACCCCTTGCTTTAACCCTGTAATTGAAAATACTTTTTAATTGTTCACCCGTATTGCTGCTTTAAGAGGCTGTTTTCACAAGCAGGGAGTTGACTTTGTTGTCACTGTAACAAATAGAAGATAGGCTTTCCTTGGGAATGTGACCTTTAAATTACTTGAACAGAAATGTGACATCTATGCTTGCTTATTTGCATGCAGAATGAAGTCTACAAATTAATTTACATAACTTGCACCTGTATGTCGTAATCAACTGTAATCTTATAATCAAAGGTAATATATTCTCTCCTTTAGCTGTGGTAGTAGATCATTCCCCCCCCCCCCCCCCCCTAGTGTATCATGTTGGATGCTAGCTCGCATAATCTCAATTTGGAATAAAAGTAAGGGACATAACATTTTAGAACAGATATCGAACTATCTAGTAGCCCAAGTGGCCAGCAAATCATGGACATCTCATTACCAGCGGGCTACTATAGATTTAATATTGGCCCATATGGGTGTTATGCTTTGTATTTGTGTCCTGCTAGTCGGGGTAAAGAGGGAGGGAGTATGTGTGTCTGGCTCACTGGTGGGACCGGAGTACTGGGGGCGGAGCTAGTTGGAGCAGAGAGGGAGATGATGTGAGTGTGTCAGAGTGCCAGTGTTTGTCGTATGCACACAGACATCCACACATGGTTACACCCCCCCTCCCCCACACTCTTCCCCCCCCCCCTCCCACACTCTCCCCCATGCCTAATAAAGCGCTGGCTCCTAAAAATTCTGTCTGGCCCCTAAGTATTTTATATTTGTGGCAACCCCTGAGTTACTCGGGTTAATCATTTTCTATCATGGGGTTTTCTAAGTAGTTGTAGTTTAACCCTATGGAAGGAATGTGATTTATCGCCCATCCTCTCCACAATTGCATCACTACCACTGATTTCTAAAAGGTATTGCTAGGGCCATCTAATGCAAAGTTAAAGTAGTTTTCTGCAATTTTCTCTTTTGAATAACGCCAAATTTGAATGCAACAATACCAACCTTTCGTTAATCTAAACCCTTGATTTGTGAAGACCTCTTCCCTATGCTGGAGGAGCGTTTTATATGGATGGAACTGATCTCTTTGCCAGCACAAGGAAGACCACTATGGTCCAACTCTAAGACTGCGTCCATAGGACTGCAGCCGTGCGGAGGCTGAGGGAAAGCGGGTGCTTTCCCTGGCCTTGGTCCGCGCGCCGTCGGGGGGGGGGTGGGGGGTTGTTGCTGTGACGTCACAGAGCTGGTTCACCCTCATTGGGCGAACCGCTCACGTGACCGGCCCTGCGCTCCCGTGAGCGCGAAAATCTATAATTTGAATAAGACCTACGCTTCCGCATGCTTGCGGAAGCGTGCGCGAGCCCCTGCTAAAGCCGCTCTCATTGCGGCTGCAGGTGCTCACTGAGAAGCGTCTTAAAGTGCAATCTCTGTGATTACCGGGACACGCCTTGCAAGCCCAATGAAGGGAATGGGTCTTTGCGGAGTAGCGCCATATATTAAATCTGGCTCTCAATCTCCTAATTTTAGTAATCCCAGTAAAAGTGACCGTATAGCGCATTACATGGTGGGACGTAAAATAGGGGGCTCTGAGGAAAAACTTAGGGCAATAATGAAGCTGTTTGTTTTGCCTCAATTTGTTTTTGTCATTCTCCACACTTTAGTCCAGCATCTTGCTGAGGAGTTTTATTGCTAATGCTGCTATATTTTATGTATTTTTATTTCTCGTTCCCTCTGGCCCTGCTTATTGCTGCTAGATCAGCAGTCCTGTCCTATACATTTTTAATGCTCTTCTGTACTGGTAGACGTGGTTTCAGGTCTTCAGATTGGTTCCAGTTTTAACACGTGTTTTGTATGAGTTATTTCTTTTTTGTGACTATTTCTGGATAGTACTAAAAGGACATCAATACACCATGACCTCAATACCATATCAATGAGGTTTAAGTAATCTGTATGGACCAACTTTTGGCAATAAAATGCCTATTGATCCACGTGCTTGTTCTCTATGCAATGTATGCAGAAGTCGGCTGTTGGTCACAGGAAATCTTTCAGGTCTTCAAGTCTTTTCAGTGTGTGTGTGTGTGTGTGTGTGTGTGTGTGTGTGTCAAAAGCAATAAAGTAGCGCTATATTCTGCTGACCCAATGTGTGTGTGAAAGCAACAAGAGACTATAAAGTACTAATGCCAAATGATGAATTGAATAAAGGGCCATGGTGTAAAAAATATGTAGTTAATTGTGGAATAGCCTATATGATTGCACACACATCTAGTAGTAAACACATGAATTGCTATTGATAAAAAAAGGTGTTCAAGCTAAACAATGAATTGCTGTATAATTGTTCAATGTCAGATAGATATAATAGAAAATCCAGACAGGAGCAGACTGCAGCTTCAATGATGTTGCCACATCAAGATTATCTAAGAGAAAAAGAGAGAGAAGCGTAAGCTCCATAGCGTGATACTATATGGAGAATGTATTGGTAACACAAATAAAAAAGAGAGGGCTCTTGGACTTGCACTCACAAGAGGAATAGAATAAAACAGCCTGTATGAGATACATTCTCAATGGCAGTGACATCAGTGACTGTAGAGGACAGCTTTCCAGATGTCAATCAGATATTAGGCTCAATAACACAGCATGTTGGTAAAAGGCTAATCTGCACACTGCTAATGCCCCAATACAACCTTGGTGTAACCTTGGTGTAACCTTGGTGTAAGTTGGATCGCCAGGGACTTGAATAGTGACCCGCTGGAACTGCTTCACACCACGCTCTGACTGTCGGGTTGAAGGGACTTGCAGCATCCCGCTGTGGAGAGCGTATCCAGGGATCACTAAGGATGGTAGTTGAGCCCGCATGCAGAAACTCCCTTGTGGATCCGCTGTGAGCTGCCGTGTGAGGACGTCAGAGCCTGCGTCGCAACGTTTCGTCACGTACCGTGACTTCATTAGAGGATTTTGCTAATACATTTTCCATACAGTATCACGCCATGGAGCTTGTGCTTTTATCTCTCTATCGACCCCTTTATAACGCTGTGCTTGGGGTCCAAGAATCACATCGCGTTATAAGCGGATCGCGTTAGAAATAATGTACAATTGTATGCATTGTACAACAGGGTTGAGATATAGATAAATAGATTATAGATATAGATAGATATAGTTATAGATATATATCTATATCTCTCTCTCTTATATATATATATATATATATATATCTCTCAAACTACACACATCTGTATACAAGAAAACTACAGACGGATTCTGTTACCTCCACAACTCCAGCTTCCATCCCACTCATACAAAACAAGGTATCATACACAGCCAGGCTATACGATACCACTGCATATGCTTTGACACTGAAGACAGAAACAGGCATTCAGACAGAAGGGGTACAAACCAAAGACCATTGCCAGAACTATTACATCTGCACTAAAAGCCCCACGAGAACACCTACTACAATACAGAGAGAACCTACCTCACGCATACCACTAGTGGCCACATATGACCCTACCCTAGAGGGAATACGAAAAATAATCAAAGATCTGCAACCCATGCTGGCAGAGGATGTGACATTAAAAGAAATCTTTCCCAAACCTCCCATTCTTGCATCCCGGCAACCACCGAACCTCAAACAGAAATTAGTCAACAGAAAACTTCACAACGAACGTGAAGACACTGATAATGGCACAAAACCGTGCAACAACACACGTTGCAAACATATATGCTAAGATCCCACAGCCAGTCACAACAATGGAACACTCAATGTTAAAGGATCATACAGCTACACATCCAGGACCGTGGTTTAAATGATTCAATGCAATAAATGTGACCAAGGATGCTACATTGGGGAAACCAGCCCAAAACTTCAAGGCAGAATGAATATGCACAGACACTCTATACTCTACCATGAAGAAGGAAGATACTGCTCATCAGTGGGACATAATTTCTCACTACCAGATCATTCCATAAATGATTTAAAAATCTAAATCCTCAATGGAATGTTCAAACGCACCCAAGAACGGAAAACATTTGAGCTCAGAATGATAAGACTCTTTGACACCAAAACAAGTGGACATAATGCAGACATGGGGTTTCTCACACACTATCATTTGTTGTAATGGTCCTCCCTGCCATTGTGCCATCCTACAACTTCCCACCCCTCCTCCCAGCATCCTCTTCCCCCTCTGTGCTGCTGTGGATGTACAGCCCCCCATCCCCAAATTCTTGCCTTCCTTATTTCTGTTTTAACACCCTTCCAGTGCCTTCCCCACCCCACCTCATATACATCTTTGTTCTTTATTCTTTTTTTTTTTTTTTTTTTTTCTTCTCCAATCCCTGTCTTAAGTCATAGAAACCTTTGTACTGTATATCAGTATTGCCAACCTGAGGAACAGAGGAAAACTCTCAAACTTGTCCTATAACTTAAATTGTTAGTCCAAATAAAAAAAGTATCACCTAATACTGAAGTACTCATTTATTCTGCAACTGGACTAACACAGCTATTTCTGTTCTTTCCATGCTATCAAACCTGAGAATTGCCAGATAAATTCTGTGGGCGTCTTCTTTATCAATACTTTCACTGGGCATCAGCTGCCCATACTAAGCAGTGCTACTCCATAAGACCTCTATTAGCACGGTAAATCTGGCCCTTTTTCGTCCTATTCACTTTATGTGGCTGTAAGGGTCTTCCAGTACGGTTAAGGTGTTATGGAGCCATATGGGCCATAATCTGAATATAGAAGGCTCATCACATTAAAAAAATAAAAATTGCTAAATGAAATCGATTTCATGTATTTTGTGCCACATTTTGTAAAGGGACATTGTGACGGGCAAGGGAAACCAGGCGATATAATAAAGGCTAAGCCCTCTGGTTACCCATGGGTCCCTGGCAGCTACCTAGCACTATAAGCTAGGGGCCAGTTATCTATCTTTGCATGAAAAGCTAGTGACCCTGCTTTTCCACTTTCCATGTTCCCTTTACCCCAGACTCATGAAACTTTCTGTGTGTAGGTTTTAGGTGGGATATTTGGGTAAAAATGCAATTATTTTGTTTGCAGGCGTTCGGGGGCTGGAGCTACCGGTAGTACCTTAATTCTATCCGGCGAGCAGGCATGATTTGCCGGTACGCGGGTGGAATTACACCGGGGCAGCCCCATGTCCCCCAGATTCCTGGTTTTCGAGCCCCTATATCTAAGTCCTATGTCCCTTACAGCCATGAGTCTCCCCAAGGTCCCCCATGTATTAAAATATGTTTTATGCATTTCATACAATTATTAAAAGGCTCTCTACAGTCAGCCAGGGCATCTACATAAGGTGCCAGCAAGTCGGCATAGACTCCATAGTTCAAAGAGGAGACTGGATGTAGAGAGGGGGCAGGGCGGAGTACTGAGGCAGGAGAACACAGACCCCCTGTGGGGAGAATCTTCTGGTCTGCCAGACTTAGTGGAGCCTGCTCAGTAGGTGGCAATGGGTTGACTGGGGGAAGTGGCAGAATGTCAGCACGTTTCCCATTAGTCAATTCATATGTCTCGCCCATGGGGCATCCCGAGCCGGCTTGGCACACCCCTCCTCTGACGTCAGCCAAGAGACGAGCCCCTGTTTTATTGGCTAGTGGGATAGGGTTCCCACGCTCTGATTGGTCGCTCCTCCTACCTTCATGCTAAGGCTAGCTTGGCGTAGTGTATGTAAGGAGATGGCCGAGGCAGAGAACCAGAACATCCAGTGACCTGTGTCGATGAAGCTAGGGCGGGCTTTTCAAAGTTGCTCTGTTGCAAATAACAGAGCAACCGGCTTCGTTTTGAAGCTAGGAAAGTCTGCCTCGCAGAGACAAAGTCAGACGCGAGGACCAAGTTCTGAGAATTGAACGCAGTGCTCTCGGCTGGGAACTGAAGCCGAAAAGAGGACCAGGAGAACCGGGTGTATATCCTGGTCAGGGTAATCTCTCCCAAGCGGGCGCCCTGCACCTAGGAAAGCCTAGATTTGTCCCCCAGTAAGTTTGCTTTTGTCTGTCTATTGTGTATTTCTTCTTGTTGTATGCGGGTTTACTAAAATAAACTATATTTTGTTTCTATTACTGTTTTGCCTAATGTATGATCCCTGAACAAATCTAAAAGGTGTAAAAAGTCCTGGTCAACCTTGACAGGCATTACATTTATTCTCCTCTTTCTGTTTATCACTATATATGTAGCTATAATCTGATTATTGATGACAAATGTACGTTCTTCTGTCCATTGAAGTGTATTGCAATCTAACGTGTATTATTACCCTTATTCACAGTATTGTTTTAATCTGATTCAACATCAGTCAGTAGCCCTTTCATGAGGCTAAAATATTGCATTTTTTTTTTTTTGTTAAAATCTTTACAGAATCAATTTCTTTTACTATATGCGCCCACTTTGCTCCACAAAAAGTTGTGTAGGATGTTGCCTATTTTTGGGGGGAACTTTGCTAGTCATGCTTGAAAGCAAAAAAAAGGTCATGTTTGTTTTATGAACTGTAATAGGTACTTGGTTTAAAGAAATATATTACAAATCGATTGCTTGTATTAAAAAACCCTAATCCGTTGTGTGACAGCAAAATGATATTGGAATCATCCCAAAAATTTAAGTGAGACGGGTTTTAAGCTAAAAGGTTTTGGTGTCTGCGGAAGTAATGCACCTAATCATTAGTGTTCTTGCTGTGGAAGGTTTTCTACCCCCCCACCCCCCTCTTGAATATTTACTGTAAAATTCAATATTGGTAAAGGCGACACACACACTTGAAGTGATTGATTGAACTGTACTGTGTGTGTGAGAGATGGGTATGTTTTATTGCACTGGGTAATACATCCTTTTTTTGCACAGTACTTGGAATAATGGTGTTTTATTTCCTTCTCTCCTCAGGTTAGCTCTGTATGTATATGAATACCTGCTGCATGTGGGAGCACAGAAATCTGCTCAAACATTTTTGTCAGAGGTAAGTTCTGTGATTTACCTTGTTGTCCTTTGTCTTTATATGTTTAATATCTTTCTCATGTTACTTGCATTTTGTGATATAGAACGTCGCCCATATTACACACAGGAATCTTGCTTGCACATGGGAACCACTTTCTACAGACAAATGTGAATGTGTTTACAAATTGTATCACAAATGGATGTTTGTACCAAAAATAATGAGAATTGATTTGCTTGGGAGTTTCATAGATTCTACACTCCTCCCATTTAAAGGTAAATCCTATTAAATGGCTTAATGGCAAGGCACAAAGTAGGGATATGTATACCCTAATATACTTGTGATACCTGAGGGTTTTTTTTTTTTTTTTAATATTATACACTTTTGACCTTTAAATCAGAGTGGACTGAAACTGGCAGTTTTGGTCTGATTTGATTACCAGTTTGGGAAAATGTGGTCGGTTTTTCATAATGAAAAAAGCAATTTGGAACATTATTAGCAGGTACTAAAAAAATTTTTGAATGCATTTAAATTGAATTTGCGGTTATCATTTATTTGCCCTTTTTTAGTTTCTTTTGCTTAAACAGTTTGAGACAGAAAAATACTTTCTGTGCTTCTGCACGGTGTTTGAATGGAGGGACATATATACTCACAAACGCTCATTTATCTCTGACCAACAATGCTTTTTTAAGGCGGCATTAGATTTACGTAATTTTAGGATCAAATACATGTAACCTATGCACAGCAAAGCACTACTTATTATTATTATTTTTTTTTGTATGATAAATTCATATTTTCCTTCCTACTCCTGTTGTATTGTCAAATAAGTTCTGTTTTCTTTCCAGATGTGTGCTACTCGTGGAAGCACAGGCATTTCATGTGTGTTGCGACAATAAACAAACATTTTCCAGTTGAGCGCCCCCAATTAAAATAGATTATACTTCTATAAAAATGTTTTTACTACAATTCTCCAGATGTAGCCAGCCTTAATGTTCCTACTGTCGGGGGAACCCACGGGATCCTGAGAGCGGCATCCCCCGGCAGTGGGAAATCTCTTTCGGAAGTAGAGGCCCCCCTGCAGGCAGCCGCGGCTCCTACTGTCCCTGTAGCTGCAGCGTGTTGCTTTTCTTCTCGTGGCTCTGAGGAAAGTAAATCTTGCTACATCTGAATGAAAAAGTTTCGGATTTTACATTACGATGTGACATTAACTGCATGTCTGTATATTATACAAAAATACCACCAACACTTCAATATTTGAAGTCTGCAAGCTTTAACTGTTCAACCCACCAAATAGATAGAATTGTAATTACTGTTATTAGTATTTATTCTAGCCCCTGTTTTGAATCTCCCTGTTATGTGACTGCTGTCACTCCTTGGTATACTGTATGTTGTTACAAATGTAACTGCCTTCCCTAGCTTCTGAGCCTGTTGCCTTGGCAACTCCCCTTTTGCTCCTCTGTGAGTTGGGCTGTCCCTCCTCCCCCTGCTATTTGGTGCAGCCCCTACCTTGTTTCTGCTTACACAGGCAAGCACACTTCCTCTTTCAGCCAGCAGCCATTATGAGCAGTCACCTCACTTATCTCCTCTGGCAAAATGAATGTAATTTACCTATCCCTATACCTAGTACAATCCCATTTGCCATTCTAGCCCCCCCTTCCCTCTCCATTGCTCCCATCCAACAGTGTTTCCTCAGTACCTCCCCCCCCCCAACCCCCTTCTTCTTCTTCTTTTTTTTTTTCTGTGTTGTGCCCAATAAACACTTTAGTAAATAAGAAGCTTCTCTTTGCTTGGTATATGGAATTGATTTAAGCTACCTGCCTCTACTCGCTTGCCACAGTGAGCTTGGGACAGATCAGTATTGTTATGTTAAAACATGGTGCCAGTAATGTATATTGTACCTTAGAGTAAAGCTGAAATGTGATTTTTAGCACATGGGCAAGAACACCAGGTATACAAACTAACAGATCTCAGGCCTTGCTCAATACACACTAAAGCGATTTCCCTGTGCTGGAGAAGAGATCCATTCAAATGAGTGGGACTGAAATCTTCTCCAGCAAAGAGAATCTGCTTTATAATATAATGAATTAGGGTCTAAGGCTGAGTCCCCGGTGACCGCTGCAGCGCGCCTCAAATTAGAGCACAGCCCTCTATGGGGCAGGCCCCAGTTTCGGTGTGGATGTGCAAAGTGAGACAACGCGCCCGCTGGCAGAAAACGAGAATTTTGACTTGCAGCGATGCAATCACATGGTCGGCGGGCAGCAATGGAAGGGCAGGTAGTGTAGACCAATGGCAGGCTGTGCTTTGTGCTGCTTTGTCGTCATGGCTGCACTCACCCCCCTACTTCCCCGCCCCCCCACGCATCCCATCGCTCCTCCTAGACGGCACATTGTGGCTTTAATCTGTGTACCCGCCACCAGGCGCACTGATGCACGTGTAGCCGTGATCACTGGTGCCGTAGCTTAAGTGGGAAACGTACAAAGTGAATCCAAGAGCACCGGCTGTATCACAAAGTGGGTGAGGATGTGCATTTATGATACGAACATTGGGGAGCATTGGTGCTTTTATGAAATGTGCGTTTTCAGCCAAGCCTTGAAATAGAAGAGGGAGCTTGGTGAGCAATAATAAATGGAGTGGAGGGGGAGAGTGGCTTCAGGGCTTTAATGGCTTTAGAAACTTATTTGGTTAAATTGAGCCTACTCTCTGAAGAGCGCACAAGAGGCTGGGATATAGAGTGAGATTACATGTGTGTTGTATAAATGGACAAAGGAGTGTAGTTGGATTGGTTAAGAAGTCCTGTTAAAATGAACATGAAAACTGGAAAGTTGATCGGAAAATAGATATACCTACATTTTTCTAAGAAATAGAAGATTCTGCAAAACGTGAGCACATTAATTGATAGAAAATGCACTTTACAGAAATCGAGTTGGGTCTTTATGTGGATCTGTATGTTTCATGCACAGGAAGTGCAACACTGTGCTATTTTTAGCCACCTTTATGTTCAATGAATATACATAATACAGAGGGCTATGGTATAATTGTAGCTTAGACCAAGTTCAAATCGAACTCCTCTGCCTCTATAGGTAATGATGTTTTGAGATGTATTTTCTTTGCCCGTCAGCACCCTAATTCTATACATTTCAAGCTGCTGAGAAATTGTCGTGCGGCTCACCCTGCCGGTAATATTAAAATACACATTCACATCAATTTTCAGGTATCATCATTTTACAAAGATCGGAAGAGCTTTTATTTTGCCTGTGGAATATTGAAGAAACGCGTCAGTCATTACCTGTGAAATAACTGCTTTAGTGCTTTTTTAGCAATGCCCTTTAGGGTTATGTTACAAGGTTGCAATATAATATTCAACACTCAAAAAATAAATTGTAGATGTAACAAGTAAGCAACTATTTATACTTTTCTCTAATTTTGGCTTCATTCACTTTCTATGTCCGTGGCAATTATTTCATTTCTTTCCTGCAATCCTTTTTGCGGATTGTTTCGGGAATCAACAGTGACATGAGGGTACTAATAACATGCTTCTGTTATGTAGTGTCCTGAAATCTTAAAACTAATCTCACAAACAAGCACTGAAATCTTGAAGTTATTCCTGAAACTGCGATGGTGCTGATTGGGGTTTTATGAAATCAACTATTGAAGTCAGTAGAGTGTTCTCCTTCGACGGTGCTCCAATCGGCACTCTCGCAGTTTAATGAATAGCCCTCTTATCTGTGTATATTATCTCAATACCTTAACCAAACGGTATTCCCGGAGACCAAAATTCTGCACAGGTGTAAGGGGTGCAGAAAGTGTATATTGAATTCCAATGTTTCAGGTCACTAAGGAACCTTCATCAGGTTTTACCCTTCTTTCCAAGTCTGCCATTTGAATGAAGTCTATATTTATTATTTCCTTTTTGATACCTGCACACACACGCGTGTGTGTGTATATATGTGTGAATTCTATATTTTGTGTTGCTCTGCTTAATTAACCCTTTTGCTTCTAGAGCTGTCTGCAACATATCGCAGAGAGCAGGCAGCAAAGTGGTTAACAAGGTGGTGAGATGGGAGCAGTCACCTCTCATTTATCCAGTGAATGAGTTCTCCAGATGCCGTCTGTTTATTATTGTGCCTGTTACATCCACTACAAACTGATATAATCCAAACCATTTCATTTCATTATGCATCCTTAACTTTTGCTTACAGCTTGTTTTTCTTGCTTCACAGCAGATGGGACCAACCCTTGGGACAGCACATCGAGCTTTGAGTTGTGCAACAGATCTTTTTATAAGTGCTGAAAATGTATAGGTTCAGACTTCCCGTAGAACAGGGGTTTGTGAAAGTTAAGCGGGTTAGATTTCCATGGCTCCAGTAAATATTGATCTTTACTCCTGCATTGTTTTCTTTAAAGTTCTTTATTCACATTCTATAAACGTTCAAGTTATCCCGAAGAAACTGTATCATTTTTATTTGTATATTAAATAACAGAATTATAGTTGGGAGGATAGACCAATCAAAACGTTGTTTTATCAATAAAACAATTATTTAAAACTGAGTTTTTCTTAAATCTTACGATTTAATTAATAAAAATATGATTTTATTTTATTGTTCCCACCTGCTCAGACTATCTTATATTGACCCTAGTTATAGAGAGATGGTTATAACCGATCTTACTGCATCCGGTAATGACCGTTTTTTATCTCCAGTTGGTAACCAATTGTAAAGGGAAGTATGACTTCAGCTAGTCATTCAGATGCCCAGGCTCAATTGCAATTCTACCTAAAAGGCAAGAGCTTCCAAAGTGTTTCGTATTCCTCCTATTCTTGGGTTGTTGGAAGTGTGATATAGTACCACGTGTGGCTATAGTACCACGTGTGAGAAGCACTGCAGGTTATATTAACTTGAGAAGGAAAGTTGCACAGTTGAATCCTCATTAAGTAACGCCATTCCAAGTAGATAAATTGCTGATTGCTTACTAAAGAATCCCATTTTCATTTTGAAGATGAATGCATTTTACTTGGTAAAGATCTAAGCCTTTCATCTTAGAGGACACATGACATTTTGACAAAAGATGATCCATGAATTGGCTTAAAGCAAAATAATTGTGGTGCTCTTCACATACTCTTCTGGAGGCCTGGAATTTATTGGCTAAAGCCAGCTGTAGATGTTGGTGGTTCCATCCTGAAACCTCTATGCAAAAACACGTTTTTGATTTCTGAACGGTGTGATAAATATTTTCAAATGTTAACCTTTTTTTTTTTTTTGTGCTTGGAGGCTTGATGAAGGTGAAACCTCTATCTTTTCTTCTGTCAACCATTTGAAGCCATTATATTCTCAAATTCAACAAGAGAATAGGAATAGAGGGAGCTTTGACATAGGCAGAGGTCTTTGATCTGTAACCCCATGCTAGCTTTCTACAACCATGGACTGGCGTGTATGTAGGTCTCCAGTACTACAAATGTGTGAGCTCTTTGAAACATAGATCAATTGTACTTGTATTGTTGTATGAGCTGAGGTTTACAACACCATCCCTATTTATAATAAAATCAAGTATAGTTGACAGAGAAGATAAATAATATGTAGAAGGGGGAGAAATGTGTTCTTTATAAAGTTGACCAACAGTGGCACAGGTGCAGTCACTGATGTGCTTGATCTTGACTTTAGCAGGAGTCCTCAATCGCAATAGCTTGGGTCGGCTACCAATTTGGAGTTTCCTTTGTGCCGGATCATGGATAGTCTGGATAAACAGGAATAAGGTTGATGGGTCATTTAGCAATGCAGGTTGAACTTTTGGTGAGAGTTCCCTAATAATAAGACCTACCTAGCAACTTACTGAATATGGCCAGGAAGGGGGGCATTGATGCTCTTGCCACTAACACTACTTTTAAATGAGCAATCCAAGCTGTTTCTCTTTTGTTTTTTCTTCATCTTTTTAATACATGTTTGAAGCAGGGGGTCTCCGGAGCTGAACCCCTTGCTTGTGGAGATACTTGCCTTCGAAGGAGGTGCTGGTGTCATCTGCAGTTTTCAGCTTACTCGTCACATGGGCCAATAGGAAGCCGAACCTTATGTCATGGCTTCCTATTAGTCCGCAGAGCCTGGAAGCTCTGGAATGCAGCCATATAGTGAACCCTGGAGTGGCTACCAGCACCTCCTACGAAGGCACGTATCTCTGGAAGCAGGGGTCTCCAGAGCTGAAATTAATGGGGTTCAGCTCCTTCATTTTTTTTTATCAAAAAAGAAGACTAAAAAACAGCTTGGATTGCCTCCTTGAAGGCTATGGAACATATTTACAAAACTGTGCTAAGCAATAGTATACCTTACAGCCCATTCACACAAAGCCATAAGGCACCACCTGGTCCAGCAATGGCTGTGACTTGCAGCTTAGCACTAGTAAATATGGGTGATATAAATATGCGGTGCAGTGTCTTCTCTTATGGTAGTGTTTTAGATAAGGCAGTGGGAAGCTGCTGTTAAACAATACATATGTTGTAGCAGAAATTCTTCTGTGGTTGACAAATGCTGTATGAGCTATATTATACTTGCCTATAAAGCAAGACGTGTTTCTGAATGTTGAGAATGTCCTATTTAGTGACTGTATTTATACCTCTCAAAACTATTGAAAAGTTTCACACATTTGCCACAAAACGTTTGATTCTCTTTCACTTGTATGAATGTTTTGTTTCCGATCTCCGCAAAAGGTGAAAAGAATATTGGAATGAATGTTTCAAGCCAAATGTTTACCAAGTACTCAAAACAGCTACGCTACAGTGTGTTATTTGAAAGTATACATTGTGTTTACTGTGTAATCATCGTTATGTTGCATGGTGGGAGTAAAAGAAACTGCAATGAAAAACATTCTGGATCAGGGATGGCAAACTCCAGTCCTCCAGGGCCACCAGCTGGCCAGGTATTGGTGCTGAAGCAGGGATATCCTTAAAACCTGGCTTGTTGGTGGCCCTTGGACTGGAGATGGCCAGCCCTGTTCTAGATCTTTGTTCTATTACAGTGCAGTGCATCACAGACCCCTCTGACTACAAACGTGGGACATCATCGGAACTAAAACCGTGCACAAATATTTAATAGCTCCACATTATGCCTTTTTATAACAAAATGTTGTGTATGACTGCTTTTATATGAGGAACTGTGCTGTCCCTTGAAAATGTAATTTCATGTTGCATGGAGGAGTGTAGTTAAGTTGATAGAGTGCAGGCACAATTTATCCCTTCTCCAAAGTGTTTACAATCAATTTTTTTTTTGTGGAAATAATGCATTACCCCCTTTTTGTGCCAGAGATCTGGCATTGCCTTGGATAGTGGTGCAGATGGCTCTCGCAAGGGAAGTCCTCCAGAGTCTGTATTATACAGTATGTAAATAGTATGGTGCTATTCTGCTATGATAAACTAGCACAATCCAAGATGGCATACAGCAAAAAACCTTTATCTACAGAAAGATGAATATTTATTTAAAGAAAGTTGCTAAACATTTGTAAATATCTTTGTGCAATTCGCTCGTGAGAACAAGCATCTTATTAATAAATGTGCTAAAGCCATATTGAGGGGGAGTCGTTTGCTTAATGTGGTGAAAAGGCGAGTCTGTATTCTCATTAAAGGGGAAACATTTCTTCTTTGCTTCAGATAAGATGGGAAAAAAACATCACATTGGGCGAGCCTCCCGGATTCCTACACTCTTGGTGGTGGTACGTATTCATGTTTGTAATCGCATACATTTTAAAGTGGCGATCAAATGCGGTGACCTTCAATTCCGCGCCTTGCACAGTCCGTTTTTACGTGATGCGTAGGCTGGTTTTCTACACTGGCAGCCCTGCGGGAACTTTGCACAATGCGAGTCCCCGGAACGCCTGCTAAGCCATCTTGTGTATGTAAACATATTCTTGATGCAGTAGGTTTTATATAGAGCAAACTTGCATTTCACCATTATTTTTGATGGTGCTTGCGGTACATCTTGCTGTGACAACGCACCACCTGCTGCATGTGTTTGTGACCCGGTTCGGGTGGTATTCTTTGTAAATAACTACATTGTAACTGCATTTTTAGTGTGTTTTGGGATCTCTATTGTGCTGCACCAGAAAGACGGGAAACCTGTGAACATTCAAGTGAAGCAAAAGCCTTCCATGACTACGTAAGTTACTGCTTTCTTTTCTCCTTTGTGGTTGGCGAGGCGTTTAATTTAATCGAATATGATACACATCAGCACCTTTGTTCTTGTGTGTTATCTTTGTTGCACTTACCCAAGGCCCCATTTTCGTACATTGAATTTACTTTCCCTTCTACTGAAATCATTCTTCATTGTGAAATTATTTCTCTAAATCTTTTGCATAGTATCTGAAATATAACCACAGTTGTAATGTACAATGAACTGCTTTATGACTGCGTTCTGATCCTGGGTTACATTGGATCCCAGCTCCTTCACCTCTGCAGAGGCCCATAAAAACTGTATGCATTCTGTATACTTTAACTGCTATGGTGCTTTATATTTCTAGGTGTGTTTAGAAAACCTGGCGTATTTTTATTGGTCGTTTCATGCAATGGAGCTGAATTTTTGTGTGCAATTCCAATATACATTACTAAGTGAGAATAGATCTTTTAAAGGAGTCCTAGCCACTCTGCATTACAGTACCTTTCCCTCCCTTGAAAATTATTTGATTTCGTATAGACAAAGGAGTATGACGGCACTTCTGCTTATTGTATGTTGATAGCACCAACAACTACTAATAACCATTTTTTGCTGCTTGGCACCATTCCAACCAGCAATACTGACAACTTTAATGTAGGAAATACATGGCTGTGGGATGAACGGGCGGGTTCTCGACGCACGATTTGAGACCGAATACCTGCGTTTTTTCTGCCGCTTGCACCTTTTTGGTTCCCCTGTTTAAGAATGAGTGTTGGCATATCGGCCATGCATGGCATTACTAAGGTTACATATATGTTCTTCATTTGAATGGATGCTGGTTAAAGTATCCTGTTCAACAATGCACTGGCATACACCGTACATCCCCCTCTAATATATTTAGAGTCAAATCCATGTTGGGGTGCACCATTTTTTTGGGGGGTAAATATCCCGCCCCCTATAGTTGAAGCCATTATTCTTATCCTTTTGGCTCCTGTGCTTTTTTCCTGCAACAATTTTATTCCATTCATTTTGGTCTAGTTTTTAGGGACTCAATATTTCGAAGTTAAGAATGGCACAAAGATATAGCATACTGGGTTTAACTGCCAATATCATGCCTGCCCCTCAGACAGCAGAAGGGTGAAGAGTGGGAACAGCAGGTTTTTTTGTCCGTGCTGTTGGGTGCCCTTTGGGAGCAAAGCACCACACATTGCTGCTCTTTAGTATGCCTGGTTTTATTTTGTTCTGGTTTAACCAATTCTCAATGTGAGTAAGCTGGGATGATTAATGGTGTGTGTGTATACAGGAGTAAGAGACATTATTGTACAATCCATATCTGACAGAGAAATGTCATATTTTGATTTCTGTAATTATTATTTAATGACAATTAATGTCGTGTGCTACAAGCTAGAAAAATGCTTTGCTAATTTAAACTGTATTTTTTGTAATCAAAACCATGCAATAATTATTTCTTAACAATACCGCTGTGTAATTACTTTTGGAAACAAACCTTAAAATCCATTCAACCTGATTAGTAAATATGAATAAAGTATGCATTGTAGACTCAATTCATTTTAAGAGCGTTTGCTTTTTTTCCTCCGCTCTTTTTAAAATGCAAATCCACTGAGCAACAAATTTATTTACAATTCATGCATGGATCACCTAATCGACTACACACCCTTTTTATTTTGTAATGTAGATCATGATCTTTATTTAGCTTTGCCTGGATCTGGCTTAAAAGCCTCAATAACAAATGCATAACACAAGCGTAATCGGATAAAACCAGTAACTAGAGTGCAAACACTACAAATTAACACCAAGTGCACACAAGTTGTCGATCCAGGGGAGGAAAATGCAGAAACTTTTGATAAAGTTTAAGAAAAAACATGCTAAGGCGGTTGTTATCTTAAACGCAAACCTGCAGATGCATGAACTCCATAGCATCGTACCTTGGCCAAGAACCACCACCGAGGTTAACAAGTCATACTAGATGTGCTATTGAAACATTGTATGTGCATCTTTGTTACATATAATTGTACAGAATATGCTACCTATGAGATCCCTATATTCTACTTACATTACTTTTTGTTGTTGTTTTGTTTTTGTTTGTTTTTTGGTATGACTAGGAAACAAGGATGTATTTTGCATTGATGTAGGCTATCAAGGTATTTTGTTCTGTCAAAAGGCATTTTAGTAGTACTGTATTTATATAAAACTAGTATAGTAACTTATAGAGCCTGTTAAAGAGCTGAACTTGTGTGAGAAATGAGGTTAGCAATGTTCGTACATGTAGCACAAGTTAAAGGAAGGAATATATATTTTCTTTCAAATATATTACTAGCAAACTAGGGTTTAATTTACCGATGCATGGACCCTTATACTAGTGTTTATCATTTCTGATGATCTTCAGTTGCTGTTAAATTCTAAGGTGAACTTCGACTTTAGTGACATTGGGCCATAATATTATACGTAGCATTCTCATTGTTTCTAATCTATTGCAAAGCGACATTTTGTAGAAGGTTTCATAACCAGCCACTGTGTTCTAGATCTATTTAGTATTTTGTGTTTGAATCTGGTACTTGTAGTACAAGACATACCCCCGTAGTATAACAAAAACTGCTTGGCAGAACACGAGTCAAACTTAATATTTCTTCATTATTTCTTAGCACATGCACCATTTTATGAAGTTTGTAGTCACGTGGCATGATGAGATTAATGTGATCACTCTGGCATAGGAAGATTAAGATAATATCCGCTGCTAAATCTTGTTAGAGTAAATCCTCCACAAGTCGCATGCTGGCACTGATCTGCACACATTCCTTGCAGCTGTAAAGTTTAGGTGCTACATTGTAACTGGCCAGCGTGTCCCAATGCACAGAGGTTACTACACACCCCTCTTAACAAGGTGTTATTTGTATTGGGAAGCAATGCAAGCTTTGATCTAAACCTCTTCCCAAACCTACATAAAAGTAAAGGGAGAAGAATCCAGGCTCTCCAATGGTCTATGCTGAGAAGACAATGTGTTTATTCAAGCCGGATTGTCGTTTGGGTCAATGGGCATCATTTATAATACAGGCACGTGATGGAGCGCATTGTGTCGAGTGCACCTGTCGTCCGAGCGATGTGTGCACTCTAGATGGGGAGGCATCACCAGGCTGGTTCGACCTCATTGGCTGAACTGTTCACGTGACGCAGCCATCACGAGAAAAAAAACAAAAACAAAATTCTGCGCCCGGTCGCTCTGCATCATGCGCACTACGGCCTATGCAGCAGCTCTCATCTCGACCACAGTCAAACCATCTTGACAACAGTCCCAGAATGGACCGACCATTTTGATCTTGCTTGAATAAACCCTTTTTCTTTACCAAAGATCATTGGAGTGCCTGGATTTTTCCGTTACTACATAAAAGTTCCCTTCCCAGCTACTGTATGCATCTGTGGCAGGACAACTAAAAGGGGAGTGCTCCTAAACCCTGAAAACGAACCTACATTTTTCTCATTGTCTTCATATTCTTTTTATTTATGACCCATGTGCATAATTCCGGGTTAAGGCATCAACTGAGCCATTTGAGTTTTACTATTCAGTGAAAATACCTTGCGTGTCACAGCATACAGGAAAATGTTTGATGTGGAATAAAAACATATATAGAAAAAACGCATCCAGTCTGTGAATTTCTTTTTTGAAGTGAAACTTCTTTAGTGGCACCTAGATCTGATGGAGCAAAACTGGAGAGATGGGAGACGAAATATGAAACGGAAGTGACGTCATATAATGGCCGCCACTCCCTCTGTCACATGCGGCGGCGGTGGCGATAGCCGCCGGCGCTGCTCCTGACGGGCGCTGCTCCCTCCACACGGCTGCAAACATATCCGGCGCCGCTCCTAACAGCTGCCGTTCCCCATCCGCTGCCCGCGCCCGCTGCCATGCCGCGCAGAAGCAGCTGGCAGCGGTGCCGTTCCCCCCCCCCCACACACGCACGCTGCCATGCCGCACTGCACCCCGCCACCCACAAACAGCGACCCGCAGGCACCTGCACAGAAATGCAGGCAGCTGCCGGTGCAGCTAGGACAGCAGAGACCGCCCGACCGGGACACCACCCCCGTAACCCGACTGGGACCCCCCCCCCTTTCCTAACCCGACTGGGACCTCCCTCTGACCTCTAAAGCTCCACCAGATAGACACATGACGACACCTCCTCGCCGTCCTCCCTGCCCTGATCCCCGGCACTGCGGGGCAGCACAACCTGTGCCCATCCCTCCTCCTCCTACCACACTAATAAATCATAGCGAGATTTCCACACTGAGGGAGCTATAGACAGCGCGCAGCCCTGCCTGCTCTTCTGCCGTGATCTGAGGTGCAGGGGGTGAGGGGAGGTGTAGGGGGTAATTTGAGGTGAGGAGGTGCAGGGGGATATGTGAGGTGCAGGGGGATATGTGAGGTGCAGGCAGCAGGGGGTATGTGAGGTGCAGGGGGATATGTCGGGTGCAGGCAGCAGGGGGATGTGTGAGGTGCAGGCAGCAGGGGGGTATGTGAGGTGCAGGGGGATATGTGAGGTGCAGGCAGCAGGGGGTATGTGAGGTGCAGGGGGATATGCTAGGTGCAGGCAGCAGGGGGATGTGTGAGGTGCAGGCAGCAGGGGGGTATGTGAGGTACAGGCAGCAGGGTATATGTGAGGTGCAGGCGGGTATGTGAGGTGCAGGGGGGTATGTGAGGTGCAGGGGGATATGTGAGGTGCAGGCAGCAGGAGGATATGTGAGGTGCAGGGGGATATGTGAGGTGCAGGGGGATATGTGAGGTGCAGGCAGCAGGGGGTATGTGAGGTGCAGGCAGCAGGGGGTATGTGAGGTGCAGGGGGATATGTCAGGTGCAGGCAGCAGGGGGATGTGTGAGGTGCAGGCAGCAGGGGGATATGTGAGGTGCAGGGGGGTATGTGAGGTGCAGGCAGCAGGGGGTATGTTTTTAGTATGTTATACTAGATTATCATTTGATTTACTAAGGAAGAACTGCTAAACTTCATCTTGGCTCTCTGAAAATGGTTGATGGGGATTTTTCTTCCTTGTGATTTATGCATTTCACCTTTTAGTGTAACGTTTAAATCTGACGCCTCCAGTCAACCACAGACATCTCTGTGCGCTCTCCAGGGACTTGCCTGCCTTCCCTTCTTCCCGAGCCTCATTTCTCACTACCTCACATGCAGGCACTTGTTCAGCTAGCTATTCCTATTACGTGTTACATGTCATCCCTGATTCGGCACATCACTGCTCATCTTTCATCTCTCGTGATAGAAAGCCGATGTATGCAACCTCCGTTTTATAATGTTGCATAGAGCCATGAAACCTGGAAGAAGTTATCTGGGTGATCTGTGTTCTACTGCGCAACAAGCCATTGGTTGTTGAAGGCAATAGATTTACCCAAAGGAAATATTGGGCATGACAGAAAGCATCTTTGATCAATTTCTATATCAGACCGGAAAACCTTTTCTAATTTCAATTAGGGTTGCGCAAGTTTAGTAGTGCATACTTTTAGTGCAGAGTTCACCAAAACTATTTCGGTGACGCGTGTTTATTACTTTGTGTTTAGATTGCAGACACCACAACATAATACAATTTGGATTTATTTCTAAATGTTGTCCTATTCAAATATATAACTGTCAGAGTGTAATTACATGATAAGTATAGCAGTAAATAATGCTCGTCATTAACATTGTACTGTATAGACTAAGAAGGCCGTTGAGTGTAAACAACGTCTAAAATGTGCCGTTTACAATTTCAAACGCTGCCGTAAATGAAGGGGAATGCACTGTATGAAGAAGAGTAATCTCCATTCTAACTGTAGAATATTGATATTCGATCATTATTTAACACTTGTTGCCAGAAGCGCCACCAGCACAGAGAGACGGTTTAAGTATCTCTTAATATTGGTGCTTTTACTTTTATTGGGCTTTTACTTCAAATACAGTATAGCAGAAAAGAAAGTGGCAATTCACAGCCATTGTAACCCAATATGATGTGGATTCTGTAGGGTTACAGTTCTTGGAATAATTAATTATACAGCTATTGCGTTTTATTAAATGACTCGAAAGCAGTGAGGGTTTTTTTTTTTTTTTTGTAATTCAACGCACGTTTTCTGTTCTCCAAGAAATGACCGCGTTGTGCTAATCAGAACAATGTATTGGTAATGTTTTTGGTTGCAGCCTCCAGTGGATTAAGGAGAAGTACTTGATAATGATTAAACTGGAAATGTAAATGATTTACATAACATATTGTGGCAGTGGAATTGGTGTATGTGCTGACATTATCGGATTATAGATTTGATTGCTGAAATTGATGAGACAGGGTTGCCCGTCAACACAGTACATGATTTGACAGGATTGGAGGTGTGATATTTTGACGGCCACAAACCTGACACTTGCAGGTGTGGCCTCCATAAAATACTGTAGCCACCCCACAGAGCAGTAATGATGCATGGGGAAGCAAAACGAATGCAATCATCTTCATAAATCTGCCTGCTAGTTTAGTGGATTTTTTTATTTTTTCCACTTAATGAGACTTTAGGTCAGATGAGAGCTGATTTGTGAATTTTCCTATGGGGAAAATACCATCTCAAGAACCCACACAACTTTCTTTTGAGTATTGTATTCTGAAAAACTGATGCAAACCAAAGAAGGAACTGAAGGCACACGGGGCTAGGAGAGCTTGCTTTTATTTACTTTCTTTCGCCTCCCTGTATACTGTGTAACTGGCATCTCACAGAGCAGGTTTAGTAACTTGGTGTGCGTAATAAGCTTGTATTACAGAACAGGCATTTGGTTTATGTATGTGTAATGGATGCGTTACATGTGAAAGGGTGTGCCAGGTCAGAGCGGTACATATCACATCCACATTAATGTCCACTGTATTTATCATGAGTTTACCAACTGCATGTGTTTTTTGTTCTTGGTTCTCTCCTAATGCAGTGAGATATTTCTAGCTATACAAGTAGGTGGTAGAACCCCTCTGGGAGGATGCTGTCACAGAGCATGTTCACTGTAGCATGTGATGTGGTGTTTCAGGGGGAATGACTTTTTTTACACATCCTGACATTGCTGGAAAAACTGCAAGGAAGCACTGAATGTGTGTGTCTCACTCTAAATACCCACTCCGTGACTAGTACGCAAAATATTGGTGGTTTATTCAGAAATTAACTTCTCGGTTCATTCTCTAGAACCGTTCTCAAGAGAACCGAGATGTTAATTTCTAAATCCACCATGGATATTTTGCATACTAGTCACAGTGTCTGCTTTCTCTGTATACTACATTTCAGGAGGTTTGTACCCGGACAGCAGACGGTAAGTAGTGTCGTTTTGTTTTTAAAGTTCAGTGACAATATCACAGTAACATGTTTGCTTGAAACGGTTTCATTTTTAGGCATAAAACAAATTGCTTTGCAGCATATTCTATTGTTGATCCATGATATAAAGACTCATTGTAAAATTGCAAATAAGGGGTTTTCTACCTAATTATTCAAGACACACCGTCGCCGCTCCAGTTAAAAAGCTGGTAATTAATGATTTTAAGACTACTTTGTTTTTCTATTTTGGGCGTATTTGGACATTGTAGAACCAAAAAACTACAGCCCTGTTTTGGTTGCCACGTTGGATAGAAGTTTGTCATGCTGACCAAAGGTTGTATTCCAAGTAAGGGGTTTGAGTGATTCAAGTAGGCAAAGGCAACTTGGATGAAAAGTAATTGGTCAGTAGTGTTATTGCTCAATTGAGACATCAGCAGCGCTTGTGATCACTTTTTTTTTTGTTTGTTTTTTAAATGTTTATTTTGTTTTTATAAAATGACAGAGAATGTTGACAAAAGGATTGTAGCTACATGAACAAATTGCCTCTCCATTGCAAGGCTACTACGATCTTATGTTATAGTACAGGGAATTACGGTTTTAAAATAAATAAAATGAGAATTCTTAGTCTAAAAGCACAGTATCTTAAATTTTATTTGTAATGGTTATAGATTAGATCTCCAGTAAGTGATATTGATCTCGTGCGAGCATTGTACTGCATCACGAGTATTGGATCTTCTTTTGCTTTCGTATGTACCTCCGGCACCAAAAACATAGTGTAAGCTCATCTGGGCAGGGAGTGTGTCTGTAAAATTCCTGTGTGCTGCGCACCGCGCACTTTTTTGTAATTGTGAAGCGCTTTGAGTCCCATTGGGAGAAAAGCACTGTATTAAATAGTTATTACCTGTGTTATTTAAGCAGCGACGTAATCGGCTCCTTTTAATATCCTTATTACATACTTCATTGTAAAAAACGCAATTTTCTTCAAGATAAAACATCCTGAGGAAGAGTGCTTACTGTATGTCTGTAAATAGAAATTGTTTGTCGGTCACATACCTCACTGTGAAATGTTACGATTTTAAGAAATTATGATACATAAACATTTTGTGCCAATCCTCTTAAAAACTGCTTTGTAACACAGTCCTGATCACTACCCCTCCAAACTGCTTTCTCTATGTATTCCTCAGTTAGGGTATACATGCTGGGTATGAGTTCCTCATAGCTGTGATATATTGCTGTGCTTTGAACATATAGGCTTTCAATGTAACACTGCAAAAGTCATGTTTTGAAAGGCACTTTGTTTGTTCTTTTTTTAAGCTTGTCTCATTCAGGAGTGCACCCTGTTCATCTATGGTCTTCTATATCCGGGGACATTCCAGTTCTCCCAGATACTATGTTTGCTTGAGGCAATAACACACACACCACTTCCCACCCTTATTGCAGGGTCACTGATAGAAAGCCATGATGTTGTTATTTTTCCATTTGTTGCCCTGCTCTGCCTCCCGCTGCCATTTTGTGTCCATCGGGCACATATTTTGCTGGGGGGAGGGGGAAGAAACCCCATGGTTGCAAGGGCACCCCCTCGCCCGCCCCCCTCCTCATCATCCACCCTGGTTCGGATACAAAAATGTATTAAAAAGAATCTATCAGCATGGAATGCTGCTTTAAAATAGCAGGGATACTGCATAGCTGAGGTGTTTCAGCTTATTGCAGTTGTTCGAAGTCTTGCTGCTTAAGGTTGCGGCCATGGTGATCGCGACGGTGCGCAGGAGAGCGTGCGTGGCGCAATCACATAGATGTGCCTCTATGAGGCTGTCTATAGAGTGAGCGAACGCGCATGAGAGCAGAGGCGCCGGCGCTCGCAATGCAGGAGAAAACAGAAAAATCTGTTTTCATGTGTGGCAACCGAGTCACGTGAGTGGTTCGCGCATTGAGGGCGAACCAGCTCCCTGACGTCACAGCCACGCCCCCAACAAGCCTGCCTGTCTCCTCTGCATGCAGGACACAGATCTCTCCTGTTGCAGGCGACGGGGATAAGCCGAGTGAAAGCTTGCGCCCTCTCCAGCGTTCACCATGGCCGCTGCCTTAGAGACCAATATTCCCTGGCACCCATTGTGACACTGAAGGCAAAAGGAGAAATAAGAGTGTTGTAATTGAAATGATATATAATACAGTACCATTTTCCATCTAAGGATGGACTGCCTCCCATTCTTCTAAAACCGTTCTTTGAAATGATATAATAATCTATTACAACGAAGAGGTTAACAGATGAGAAAATAAACGTTATAATTAGATAGGAGTTTCCCAGCCTTAAAGGTTTCCTTTGCCCTTAATGAAACCTATCTTTGTCACTACAGATATAGCTGCTTTTTACATGGAGTGTCGTGCTGTAATGAATGTTAGCGTTTTAAAGTATTGAATTCACTTAACAAGAGGGACCAGCAGTGGATTTCCTTGGTCATGGATTACACGTCCCTCCGGCAGCAAAGTTTATAATGTTTTACAAGACCAATACTTGTCGTGTATTCAGATAATCGCCTAAAATCCATGTTATTACAACTCCTAATTTTATTCCATTTCCTTCCAAATACCCTTCCCAGACTGGCAACGATTTAATCAATAATAATGTGTTATATATTAGTAGAATTTATAAGCACCGTTACTCCCAGACCATAGAGCTTTCACTCTATTTTCTGGAGTGTGAAAAATCCGCGAAGGTCTGTACGTTCAATTATAGTGTATTTTTGCTGAAGTGCCATTGCAGACCTGAAACGTGTCGCAGGCGTACTGTAGGTCTGCTTTACTTTGATTGATTTGAAGGCTTTATATAAAAAAAACATACAACAAGTTTAAACATAGGTAAAACTTCTCCTTAAAACATATGTATGTATGAATGTTTTTCCTATGTTTTGTTTCACTTGGGCTCCTATTCATGTAAGCCAGTGAACAGTAGTACTTTGCTTTTTTTTGCTGCCGGGATCCAGTGCTGTTGTGTTTTTGCTCTGCAACGCATTGCTAGGCTCTCTTGCAGGAAAAACTGCTTGTGCCTCATTGTCAACCTTCATGTTGTCGACCTCCCTGTGTTTCCCACCTGCTCCTAATTCTCCCTTACCTCTCATTTTATTGTATCAGTCCCACTTATTTCCCTTGTGATCTGCTTTGACTCATTTGCAGTTTTGTTTTCTCTTTAATAAAATAATTTCTAGATATCGCATGTGTTGACTTTTCCAGTACTTTCCCTGATAAGTTTCCTGTACACTTTCCTGCATGCAGCAACCTTATGGGAGGCAGGAAACTTGTCAGGCCTGTAACTAAAGGTCTGACACTGCATTAGAGTGAGCTTCTAAAATGGATGTCTTTACCACCTTAACACTCAATTACCTCCTCTTCAGACTTTATTATGAGTGTCACGTTTCCATACTGATGCCTGTCAATGTAGCATTGGCCACTCTTCTCTTTTCTCTTTTCTTTCCAGTCTTTTGAGGACTCATTTGCATGTCATTACCCAGAATCCTTTGCTGTAGTGTTGGGGTGGCCAACCTGGCCCAAGGGCTGCATGTTCTTCAGTGCTTAATGTACGGCCCCTGATTGCGGGGTGGGAGGAGGAAATGGGGGCTCTGACTGCAGACAGTGCAGAGAGACCATAGAGACATGTAAGGCTGAGTCCCCAGTCACATCCTTCAAAAAAAAAAAAAAAAGGAACATCCTCGCCAATTGGGCTATTTTGAGACCCCATTCCGCGGGAAATATTAACTCTGTGTGTGTGTGTGTATATATGTGTGTGTGTGTGTGTGTATAATATATGTGTATATATATATATATATATATATATATATATATATATATATATATATATATATATATATATATATATATATATAATAGAAATTGTCTTTACTCCTAGCGACGGCGTCACGTGGGTCCCGGAGCACCAATGAAGTCGCAGCTTTCCCTAGCCAATCAGAAAAGAGGGAATAGCAGCCAATCGTGCTGTTTTTTTTTATTGTGGCTAGAAAAAATAAATAAACTTGAAAAAGCCTGTAGTAGTTTATATATATATATATATATATAATCAAAAAATAAATAGATGATACCGTTCTGTGGCTAACGAAATGCTTTTATTTGTGCGAGCTTTCGAGATACACTGATCTCTTCTTCCGGCGATGTTACAATGAATGAAGCAAGGATTACTTAAAAACAGTGTCTCTTGGAATGTTATCTGTGCTGGTCCTTCCCCCGGTGTGGATGTGTTTTATGGCTAGAGGTGTCAAAGGGTAACTGAAAGCAAGTGAAGAAAGAGTGTGTATGTGTATCAGTGTGAATAAAAATGAATGGAGAGCCCACAGTATAAACAGTGCTCTACACAAGGTGTGTGTGGAGTGAGAGGGATATAAATGGTGTGGGTGGGTGTGGAAATGTGAGAGTTTGTAGCACAACTAAAAGTGTGTGTGGATACTACAGTATGTGGTCCCTATTGGTGTATATGGATGGAAAAATAAGGAGTATTAGTATGTGTAAGAGACAGCTGTGTGTGCATACATATAGCACAGTATGTACAGACATGGCCTTTAGCGCTCATGGGAAGAGAGTTCGCTAGTGTCAGTAATGGCTCATAAAATTTCGATCTCTGTTTAGGCCACTGCTAAGTGTCCCGAACAGTTGCATAAATTTGTATTCATGCAACCGTCTCTCTTTCGGGGTTTTAAGATTACCTTTGAGTATGGCAACCCTCAGATCGTTCATCTTATGGCCAGAGTCAGAGAAATGTTCGCCAACAGGACTGTCTCTTGTTCCGCGTGTGATGCTGTGGCGATGCAGGTTCATTCTCTTGTTTAGCCCCTGTCCTGTCTCACCTATGTAGTAGCAGCCCCCTGGGCATTTCATGCACATGATGAGGTACACGACATTGCTGGAGGAACAGGTGAACCCTCCTCTGATTTTGTATTCCCGATTCTTGTGTGGTATTTGTATTGTGTCCGCTGTGTAGAGCATTGCACAGGTTTTGCATCTTGGGTCCTGGCATGGTTTTGTCCCGCATTCAGTTGTACTGCTGAATACTTTACTCCTCACCATAATATTCTTGAGATTATGGGGTTGTCTGTATGATAATAAGGGTGCTTCAGGGAAGACCTGTTGCAGTCTTGTATCTTCCTGGAGGATGGGTTGTAGTTTCCTGGCGATCTTGCGTAGGGCTCCTAGGTGTGGGTTATATGTTATATGTTATATGTATCCACACCGGGGGAAGGAGAAGCACAGATAACATTCCAAGAGACACTGTTTTTAAGTTATCCTTGCTTCATTCATTGTAACATCGCCGGAAGAAGAGATCAGTGTATCTCGAAAGCTCGCACAAATAAAAGCATTTTGTTAGCCACAGAACGGTATCATCTATTTATTTTTTGATTATTGAAGCTCGGCTAACACGGTACTGATACCTCTACATATGTATGTGTATATATATATATATATATATATATATATATATATAGTGGATATATATATATATATATATATATATATATATAGTGGATATATATAAAACACACAAAAAAAGACAAAGACCATCCCTAATAATAGCACTCAAAATATGCCTCAAAGTAAACAATCAAATGAAAAGACAAAAGCTTGGACCCATAGTCAAATTAGAAAAAAATGGTGTAGATTTTAATAACGAGCAGTAAGACTCACTAACATTTAAAAACATATATACACTATTGGCAGCCTAAAACAAATATAATAAGTATATGACAAGAAAATGTCAGTGGAAACTGAACTAAAGAGCAAACAAGGGTATCAAATAATAACCTATCAATATATATATATATATATATATATATATATATATATATATATATATATATATATATATATATATATATATATATATATATATATATATATATATATGAACTACTTCAGTGTTTTCAAAGTTTATTTTTTTTTCAAGTAAAAAAAAAAAAAAAGCAGCACTATGATTGGCTGCTATTCCCTCTTCTCTGATTTGCTAAGGAAGGCTACCATCTCATTGGTGCTCAATGACCCACGTGATGCCGTCGCTAGGAGTAAACTCAATTTCCCCTGCCGCCCTGAAAAGCTGTCGTGCAGAGCAGGAGGAAATTGCGCGTCACGGCAGCAACTGGGACCGGAGGTACTGGGGGGCGGAGTTTCATCGCACAGCGCACGCCGAGACGTGCGCTGTAGTAATTACTGGGACCGCAGCCTAAGAGGAGAAGCCAGAGCGCACCCTAACAAGCTCTCCTGAGCTCCTATGAACCAGCAACCCCGGTGAGCTCCCAAGCAGCACAGGGTACAGTGAATATATACCCTGTCTGCTGAGAGATCCATATGGTACTGACTGGAGACTGGAGAGCAATGTAGGGGCCACTGCCCCCTTTGTCTCATGTCACCCCCTTGCCCCCCCCCCCAACTGCCCCTCCTCCTCACGTCACCTACTCTTCCCGTTCCTGCCCTCCCCTCTCCATGTGTCACTCCCTCCCCATATGTCACACCTTCCCTTGTCAAGTTATATTCTTTTGTCTTTGTATTACCGCTGGCTACATACTCGGTATATAATGCGAAGCACTACACACAGACACGGAGTGCAACCCAACGACACTACACACGCACAGAGTATGTAGCCAGGTGGCACTTAACACTGACAAAGCATAACCTCACTGCACTATACACTGACACGTTCAGGTTATGCTCTTTGGCAGTGTATACAGGTATTAATTTGAATTTGTATGTTTGTCTTTATATAGCACCATTAATGTACATGGCGCTTCACAACAGTAATATGTGACAATCATATAAATAACAAATAATATAAATAACACAAAGATGAGAAGTGATTTAGACATAAAAGTAACATTTAGGAAAAGGAGCCCCAGCTCCGGAGAGCTTAAAATCTAATTGATTGGTAGGAAGAATGTACAGAGACAGTAGGAGGGCGTTCTGGTAAGTGTGTATGCAAGGGGCCAAGCTTTATGAATGAGGTGTTAATTATCAGCCATGGAGCTACTCTTATGCTTCCTTAAGAAAGTGCCTTAAGGTGGTCCTTAACGATGGATAGAGAGGGTGCTAGTCAGATATTGAGGGGAAGGGCATTCCAAAGGTGTGGGGCAGTCGATGAGAATGGTTTAAGGTGGGAGAGGGCTTTAGATACAAAAGGGGTAGAGAGATCTCCTTGAGCAGAACGCAAGAGTCGGGATGGTCTATAGCAAGAAATTAGGGCTGAGATGTAAGGAGGTGGAGCAGAAGAGTGTAAAGTTTTAAAAGTGAGGAGGAGATATGGGATTTGATAGGAAGCCAGGAGAGGGATTTCAGCAGGGGAGACGCTGAGACAGATTTCACTGAGGCAACAGCATTTAGGATAGATTGTAGGGGAGACAGGTGAGAGGCAGGAAGCAAACAGCAGGACGTTATAGTAGTTGAGACGGGAGAGAATGAGGGTCTGTCAGTTTTTGCAGTCGAGCAACAGAGGAAAGGGCATATTTTGGTAATATTGTGGAGGAAAAAAACGACAGGTGTTTTTTTTCTACCTCTTGAATGTGAGAGAGGAGTCAAATGTGACCCCTAGGCAGCGTGCTTCGGCTACTAGATGAATTATAGTACTTTCAACAGTAATGTGGAAGGAGGTAGTAGGACCAGGTTGGGAGGAACTATGAGGAGCTCTGTTTTTGCCATGTTAAGTTTGTCAGCAGAGGGCCATCCAGGATGATATAGCCTAGAGACATTCAGAAACTTTAGTCTGTACTGCAGGTGTAGAAAAGTAAGTGTGTGTGTGTGTGTGTGTGTGTGTGTCATCAGCATAGAGGTGATATTTGAATCCAAGAGATGTGATTAGGTCACCTAGAGAGAGAGGGTAAAGGGAAGGGGTCCCAGGACAGAGCCCTGGGGTACCCCCACAGACAGATCAATGGAGGTGGTGTTATTTATTTTATTTAGAAAATGCTTTACCAGGAAGTAATACAATGAGAGTTACCTCTCATTTTCAAGTACAGTATGTCCTGGGCATAGTTAAGATGACAAATAATACATGGTTACAATAGATACTGTAGTTACATAAGTGAACAGGGTATACATTATATACAATAAATTGCATGCACAGTAAGAGATAATATATTATAGGCTTATGTACCAGTTACAGACCAGATTGAAATGTGAGACCGCTTTAGTTTTGAAAGAACTTAGACTGTTGGTGGATGTGAGAGTCTCCGGTAGATTGTTCCAGTTTTGGGGTGCACGGTAAGAGAAGGAGGAGCGGCCGGATACTTTAACCGTGGGACCATGAACGGTCTTATGAAGTCTGATCTCAGATGATAAGTGCTGCATTTGGTAGGGGTGAGGAGCTTGCCCAGAAAGTATTTGAAGGCAAGACAGGAAAGATGAACTTTGCGCCTAGACTCAAGTGATGACCAATCTAGTTCTTTGAACATTTCGCAGTAATGTGTGTTGTGGTTGTATTGGAGAACAAAACGGCATATTGAATTGTTGAGGTTGTCAAGTTTGCAAAGGTGGGTTTGGGGTGCCGAGCCGTATACTATGTCCCCATAGTCGATAATTGGCATTTGCATCTGCTGTGCGATACGCTTTCTGACCAGCAGACTTAGGGAGGATTTTTCCTGTAAAGTACACCGAGTTTGGCATAGGTTTTGGACGTCAGCGTATCAATTTGCATCCCGAATGTTAAATGCGAGTCAAACCATATGCCCAAGTATTTAAAACTAGTTACAGGAGTTAGGGTGGTTTTAGTGTTGGTTCTGATCTGGAGCTCAGTCTTTGGAAGCTTTAGAAATTTAGCCTTGGTCCCAAATACCATTGTTAGTCTTGTCAGTGTTTAAAAACAGTTTGTTTTGGGAAATCCAATTTTCAAGTCTCAAAAAGTCAGATTGAAGTATGTGTTCAAGGTCGGAGAGGCTATGGGTGTGTGTATATAAGATTGTCATCTGCATACATGTGTTTTTTGAGGCTCCCTTACAAGCTGTAGGAAGATCATTGATAAAAACTGAGAAGAATAGGGGCCCCAGAACAGAGCCTTGCGGGACACCACAGGTGATATTCAAGGGGTTGGAGTTGGAGCCTGAGATGGACACATGTTGATATATACCTGATAGGTAGGAATGAAGCCAGTTTAAAGCATGCTTCCCTATTCCAGTGAGGTTCATGTTTGTGGTTTTGAGTAGCGTTTTGCTAATAAGTTAGTAGCACACCCCACAATGAATTAATTGAATGCATTTGCAATGCCAGTGGGGTTTGTCAGTGTAATATCCTCCATTGTGATATTACGTAGTTGTTGATGGCTAGAAGGCTGGAATATATTGTTGATAACCTTCCAGAAGTTAGCTGGGTTTGATGTATTTTGGTTAAGATCGTCAGAGTGATATTGTGCTTTTGCATGTCTTGTTTGCCTTGTGCACATGTTCCGCAGGCATCTGTAGTGATTAAGATCCTTGGTAGTGCCAGTTACTTTGTAGCTTTTCCACAAGACATCTCTGAAATGGTAGAGCGCTATAAGGTCCGTTGTAACCCACGGAAGGTGGGCACCCCGTACCCTTATTCTGCGTAGTGGAGCATGAGTATCAGAGTTTTAAGAACTCGGATTGGAAATGGTCAAGCGCAGAATCTGTGTCTGGAATTAAATCTATTCTGTACCAAGGGCAGTTGGTAAGGCCAGCCAGAAACTGTTGTGGGTTAAAGTTTCTAAATGTTCTAGTGATGAGAACGTTAGGGCTTGATTGTGGTGGTTTAATTTTCCTTATACAGTACACTATTGCATGGTCACTGAAAATGTAAGGAAGGATGCTAGAGGATTGGATTCTGCTGGGATTTGAGGAGAGAATTCAGTCTAGCAAGGAATGGTTGTGAGATTTCAGGTTTGTCCGTGTGGGTTGGGAAATGAGTTGCATTTGGTTAAGTGACTTGTGTTGTATCTGGATTTTGTTGTTTTTAGGGTCGAGCCAATTGTAGTTGAAATCCCCAAGAACTAGCAGCTCACTCTTCTCATTCAGAGAGGAAATGGAGCCAAGAAACTGAGTGATATCAGACAGGGATTGTAGTGGGGCTTTAGGGGGGTGGTAGATGCCAGCAAGCAAGATGGGCTTAGAAAAAGGGAAGCAGATTTCAAAAGGGGGTGGGCTTGGGGGGCAATTTAAGTGTAAATTGTAAAGTGTCTGCAATATAAAATAATACCCCTCCTCCCCTCTTTGACCTATCTCTCCTAAAAATGGAGTATCCCTGAATAGCAATATTTGCATCGGGGGTTTTAGGGGTTAGCCATGTTTCTGTGAGAACGATGGCTTTGGGTTTATGCATAAGGCACCATGCCCTTAATTCATCCAGTTTGGGCAGCAGACTACGGATATTTATATGGGCGACAGACCTTTTTGGAATTTGATGGGGTTATGGGATACAGTTGAAAAGGGAGGGCCTGGGTTACGTTCAATATCACCTGCTAAAGAGTGTAACAGTATGAATAGAAATTTGAGTACCCGATTTCCTCGATTCTAAGATGCACCTTTTTTTCCCGATTTTCACATGTCTGAAATCGGGGGGCGTCTCAGACCTCGGCCATGGTTACTCCTGGCGTGCGGAGCCGCGCTGAGGGAAAGTGGGTGCTTTCCCTGGCCTTAGACAGCGCGCCGTCCGGGGGCGTGTCTGCGGGCGGGCCAGTGACGTCACAGAGCTGGTTCGTCCTCATTGGGCGAACCGCTCACGTGACCGGCCCTGCGTTCCGGCAAGCGCGAAGATTTCAAATTTCCCCAAGACCTATGCTTCCGCAAGCGCGCGGAAGCGTAGGCGAGACCCTACAAAAGCCGCTCTCATTGCGGCTGTAGGGGCTCAGTGCAGAGCGGAAGCGCACCTCAGCGCGCCTCCGTCCGCAAGCACTAAACATGGACGCGGCCTTAGAATCGATGTATTAAAACTTTTTTTTTTTTTTTTAAGTGTCTACAGTACTAACCCCCTCTTTTCACTTACCATGTTTCAGGAGAGGTCCCATGTCAGCGGAGGACGAAGCAGGTGGCGGCGCAGGAGAGGTCCCACGTCTGCAGATGGTTGAAGATGGACAGCGGGCGAGAGTGCGGTGGGTGTGCGGCGGCTGGACAGGTCCAAAGTCTGCAGGTGAATGAAGATAAGAAGACAGTGGGCGTGCGGTGGCGGCAGGAGATTATAATAGCAGGAGAGCTGAAGCAGAGCGGCATGGGTGAACGGCTTAGGAGGTGCACACTGAAACCGAAAGTCAGGCACCGGTCAACTTCCGGCGTTAAAGTGTGCACCTCCCAAGCTGTTCCCCGGTGCCGCTCTGCTCCTGCTCAGCTCTCCTGCTATTATGATCTCCCGCCGCCACCGTACGCCCACCCGCTGTCTTATCTTCATTCACCTGCAGACTTGGGATCTGTTCTGCCACCGCACTCCCACCCGCTGTCCATCTGCAGACGTGGGACCTCTCCTGCCGCCGCCGCCCACTTCATCCTCCGCTGACATGGGACCTCTCCTGAAACATGGTAAGTGAAAAAGTAATTTTTCTCGATTTTTTTTTTTTTTTTTTTTTTAAATTTATTTATTTTTATTTTTTGTGAGGGCCAAATAAATGGTGCGTCTTACAATCCAGGAAATACGGTAGTTGTTTGGAAGTTGTAAATATGTAGTGTTTGCCATAAGAGCGAGCGGTGGTTGGTGTGCTGGTTTTTAGAGTTCTCCGCCAACATAGAGTAGATAGTTCAAAGCTTTTGAGTAGACCAGGGTGTATGGTGATGTTGGGTGTGGGCCAGGAGGGAGGGGATTGTAGTGGATAGAGAGAGTAACATTTCCATGAGGCCACGAGAGAACAAAGATGAAGTATGCCAGGTTCATTATCACAGAGGTAGGTAATGTTGCATGAGGCTTTTGTGAGCTAAGTGAGTGTGTGCAGACTAAACAGCAGAGGTGTGCCTTTCCCTTGTCATTGTTTTGCTGCATTGCAATGCTAGGGCCTATTCAGGGTTTGCAGAGGGTTGAGGGGGGTAAGGGCAGTTGTGTGTAGTCCGTGTTGGGAGAGGCTGCAGTAAAATAAGGTGTAAAGATCGGGGGCGGGAGTTAAAGTGTGCAGGCTAACAAGCATGGGATCATAGTCTGGTCACAGTAGCTCACCGTTTGATGCCCTGTGTAGAAAAGTTTGCAGTAGATCCAGTTCCCAGTCAAACTATAGTCTAACTATATAATATCACTTTAAAATGCATCACTCTTAAAATGCCAATGCCATCCCTGCTAATGCCTCCCTTAAAGTAGTGTTACTTTATACATCTAAGCAGTCAAATGACCCCCCCCCACCCTCCCCCCAATAAATCTGCCTGTTACAAGTCGGACAATTAGCTGCACGCCGTTAAAAAAAAATAAAAAACCTTTTTGATATTCAAAACATACCAAAGATCAATAATAAAGGCAGGATGGGGTATTTCTTTTAAAACAGCGGGTTGCAGATCAATCAGAGGGTTAAAACATACCAAAAAGAGTCACAAAGTACGATGGGAAAGGAAGGTAAGAGGAGATCCAGGATAGAGCTTTGTTACGAATGCCAAGTGTATGGAGAATGTGAAGGAGAAGAGGGTGGTTCACAGTATCCAATGCTGCAGAGAGGTAGACTAATATGGATTTGTTTTCTTATTGTGGCCCTTTGATAATGAGACAGGTAAATTCTGTCTCCAACTTCCAGTAAGGGTAGCCACCCCTGCTGTAGCGGAAGCACCGTATGCTGGGCAAGAATAAGTTAAGGCAGGTTATAAAACTGTGGTATGTAAGGCTGTGGCCAGGGTGATGCTGAGCGGGCACTCACGCTCAGCGCGATCAAACATATTGCTACAATGTTTCTCCAGCGTGCGCGCACGCATACATGTGCCCGTGAGTGCGCTCGGCTGCTTGCAGAGACGAGTACATTTGTTTCTGGCGTGTCATCAGCTCAGTGACACCAACATGCTCATAAGTATTCTTTATCAGTCTTTGGGAAATATCTTTACATTTGTTAGTTCAGCACCCACTGCCATAGGAAAATGATTGCCCCATGTGTGTTTGCCTATTACCTCTGGCAGCATTTATAGCATTTTCCTCATAGGCACTTGCATGAATATATGCGATGTGAACTTTCATGTAATCCTTCTGTGTCCCTACACTGCTAGGATTGTAAACTATTTTGGAAAGATAACCTCTCTAGACATAAATATAACCAGTATGGGAGATTATATGATTATTTGATGTTTCCTTTTGGCATGTCAAGCTATTCGCTGCCTGTGCCACAAAAGGGGAAAAAATAAGAAATGGGCATTTTTCTGTTTGTTGTGTTGCTCTCACTGATCACCGGCTGCTTCTTTTCGCAATGAACTCTTGCAATTCTATTTTATTACAAAAGAAAATGGTAATAAAGCTTTTAGCAAACCTTCTATGTTTTCCACAGGGATTCTGATATTAGGTGCGTGTTGCATTACCACAGAGCGATCTTGTGGGTGTTTTGTAATTTTTTAAACATTTTTTTGTAATATAAAGGGAAATGCTGGTTTTTATCCCATCCATATTACGGGGGCTTCTCTGTTAACTTCTACCCCTCTGCAAGATGGGTACTTCTGCTAGTGAAAGGGTTCATTAGTATTATGCCCGTAGGATTTCCAAGGAAAAATATAAATACTGAATGGTGTTTTATTTCTTTTTTTGCCAAAGTTTTTAAGGTGAAATTACTCCTTCATCCCTTCTTTGCTGTGCATAAGGGGCCTGCCGAGCTTTTTGGGACAGATTAACTAAGCGGTGCTAAGCCGTAAAAGACCATCGACCGCGAATTCACTGGAATGGGCCAGGAGATTTATTTATTTTTAATGGCATGGCACCGCTTGGTAAATAGATCACTTTGTCACTTTCATTTTCTACTCGCTGACCAATGTTGAGGTCCTCTCGGCACTCACTGGATCACAGACTTCCACAGAATATGCTTGTTCTTGAGATACATTTTAGTGATACATTTGAAGTGATCTCCCTTTGTTTCTGGTCGCTTCTGAGGCGGGAAACGCGTCAGAGGATTTCTTTGCTGCTTTTAAATTTGGCTGTCATGCCCCATAAAATATAATTATTTTTGTACCTACTGCCAGCCTCATTCATACATCTGCAGTGCTCATTCCCCTTTTTCTCAACAATAAATAAATTTTAGTGATACTTTTGAAGTGATCTCCCTTTGTTTCTGGTCAAGTACCTAATTGATTCTAAATGGCATGTGATGAATTGATGTCAAGTGCCTCTTGTAGTTTAGTATGGCATAGCAGTTTTGCTAGTTAGTGCAACAACCACAGGTGAGCGGTTTCCATCTCGGCGAGTCTGCAGTCCCCTGGGAGCCAGATCACTGGAGATATGAGGCAGGTGTCATGGGAACAGGTGGTTTTCAAGAATCCAGCACTGAAAGAAAGTTAAAAAAAAAAAGTTTTAAATAGGACATTAATACTCCTGCTGGTTCCAGTATTACCCAAGCACAGGTATGGACATCACTGCAGTGGCTTCCTCTGTAGTAGCAGCAATGGATTTCTGAAAAATGTTCTGTTTAAAACGTGCATTTTTCATATTGCAATGAAAAAATAATTTGTATTCAAACGAAGCCAGAACCACACTGCGCTGTAGAAGCAGTTGGAGAATTACATATACTACTAGAATTATCAATTGTATTTGTTCTGCTTTTCTTATCTACATTTTGATTAATTGTACAGTAATTCATTGGGGGTAGATTCACTAACCTGTGATAAAAGGTATCGGTGCTCGATTATTCAAGTCAATGGAATGGAGATCTAATACCTCTCATCTGAGCTTGGTGAGTCCAGAATTATGTATGTATGTATACAACCTGGAGACAGAATGCCGTAGCACACAAGGAGGCTGACCCAGGAGAACAGAGAGGCCTTCCCCTACAGCTACAATAGAAACAGATGAGAGACTTGCTTGTTGGAATGGTGTGTGTGTGTGTGTGTGTGTGTGTGTGTGTGTGTGTGTGTGTGTGTGTGTGTGTGTGTGTGTGTGTGTGTGTGTGTGTGTGTGTGTGTGTGTGTGTGTGTGTGTGTGTGTCTCTATCTCACATCTTGAAATTGATGTCACTTTCCAAACTACAGGTTTGTTTTTTTGTGTAGTACCAGTGTCCTGTATTGTGTGGCACGTGGGTTCAGAGGGTTGTAGTTGGGAAAACAAATGGTGTTTTTGAATAGAAAATATTTGCATACACTGCTATCTCTTCATGTTTAAAATGTGTATGAACATTCAGTACATATGTACTTGGTGGTAGCCATAGGCTGCGCTTATAGTGCCGGCGACATCGCGTGTTCTTACAGTAAGCGCGACGGATTGGTCGCGATCGCTGGAAGTCATCTCAATTTGATTTTTCCCGCAGCGTACATACCCCTTCACTTGTATATGGTTGACCAGATTATGGGTCTGTTGTATGAAACAAGTTGGAATTTATTGTATATGAGATGGATTCCTCCCTGTCTGCAATATCCTAATCCTGGATCTTGAACTCTGGGGAGTTTTAGTTCCTATTTTATATTTACTCCATAACAAGGAATGTGTCTTGGCCCTTGCAATTATTGCAACATATAGTCGAGGCTTGACAGACTGAGCAAGTTGACATTGTTTAAAGTGATGCAGTGTAAAAAACAGGATGAAATGGGGGGCAAGGGAGAGAGAGAGGGGGGGCGTGATAGTATGTTCTCAAAAGGTGACTTGCGAGGAAGATCATGATGGTGTGTGTGTGTGTGTGTGTGTGTGTGTGTGTGTGTGTGTGTGTGTGTGTGTGTGTGTGTGTGTGTGTGTGTGTGTGTTTCTTCGGGCACTCTCGGTTCTTGGCAAAAATATAAAGGGTTCAATCTATAACCTTTCCCATATTTATTTTGATATCACTACTATGCTTTAAGCAAAGGTTATTGCAGCTTTTTATGTCGTGTTTTTGCTGCAGTTTCCTCTGGTGCAGTTCTTTGCTGCACAAATTGTACCATTTGCTGAAGTTTTGGCATGCAGTGAGATTCTTCAGAGGTTGGAAGATTCAGGCACTTCGTGATAACCGTAAGACTGCCTGTATTTTTATTCAGACTTTTAACCTGTGGACTTTGGTTACTTGTGTGTAATGCACAACATGCAGAACTTAACTGTGATTTCCCATGACCATCCTATATTTTACTTTGAACGTGTCACATGCACCCTTCTCAGCCAAGATACAGAACACACCCTAGCTATCTGTAAATATCATTGCAAGTCAGGTGGTAAAGTGCTTTGAGTAAATAACGCAACCTCATCTGAGCCAAGTAGGACAAAAGTAACATTGCTTTAGGGTTCGACACACGAAAACTGTCAAAGTCCATCCAAATAGTGAGCCATCAGTTAATTACCTCCATGGTGTTGCACTGAACAGGTTAAGTGTGGTTACCTATTTTGCAGTGTATTTGTAGAACTCTTTAGATGCTTAAGAAAGTAAGCCATTTGTATACACACACTGTACTCGGTTTCAAAATGAGAACATGCATTTTAAATTAAAGTAAGTCACTTTTTTTCTGTTTGTGGATGATTCAAGAAAAATGTGCGTTCTCGGGCTCCTTGTCTGCAGCACTGAAGGGGTGACTAGAACTTGAGTAATCCGATTTGGAGTTGTAATGGGTCATAACAGTGCAACCATTTACCTGGCTTAGCCTGCAGCCGTTCTTGTCAACCAAGATGTTCCGTGTCACCCATGCCTCTCTCTTACCTAAAGGTTTCCCTACATGTGATAACAGAATATATGGCTGATTTTTAGGTTTGCTTTCTATGTTTCAGTTTATCTGTTGCCTTGGTCTTCAATGCAAATCTCGTGTTAAATTGGTATTTAACCCCTTGTGTTGGGGGCTGCCCCCCCCCCTTGCATAGAAGGGGTTAAAGTAAGATGTCACACTGTAAAACTAAGAATTTGTCCTTGCAAGGTTTGCTTTCTCTGACTTCCCAGTCATAACACATGAGTTTAAGCTGATATTGTTGGGTACAATGTCATCAGGCGACAGGATGGTTGATTTGCTTCAGATTATTTGACCTTTCGAAAGTGCAACTGTTTAGGGTGTTTGTTGGTATCTGAGTATTTGAAAGTAATTGTAACTTGGAGCAGATCTCTTTTTTTTTTTTTTTTTAATTATGTAGTAGTTATATGGAGACAATCAGAAGTTGTATTTAAGGGACATACAGCATGTAAAGAATCCACCATTAAAAGGTAATAAATACTGCACTGTGCTAGCTTTTTACTTGCTGGAGATATGAGTTGCACAGTATATTAAATAATTAAAACAAGATATCCTTGTTATGCTAATTTATAAATTCATGCTGCACCTCAGGGTTTCCCTTTGCAATTGTGTGCTACCTGATCTACATAACACCGATATTTATCAGCAATATACAGAAGACGTGTGTAAACAATCAAGTTGTTGTAACGAGAGTGGCCTAGAGATGGCACCGTATGGTTTGGCCTCTGTTCACTTTAACTGAATGAAACCAGTCTGCAGTAAAATGGACATATATATTGGGAACCTGGCTCACCATACTTTTCTACATTGGTATTGTAACTCCAAAAGATATTGTGTTGCAATGCTGTGGGGGTGGGGAATATTTAGAGGGACAAAGTCATGGAAAGGGATTTTCCCCCTGACAAGCTGCTTCTAAACCACGAATCTGCTTCTTTGGTGGTATTTGTGGCTTGCTTTTGTGAAGTTGACTACATTTTGCTACAAAGTACCTTCTCATCCACATCTGTAATGCGAAGCATACTGATTGCAAATTTTAATAAATATTTGTGCCGTACTAGTAGTGATTATAATTTAGTTTGTTTGGCTTGCAGAACCCCAGGGTAAACCCAGCATTTTATTTATTTATTATAAAAATGTTTTACCAGGAAGTAATACATTGAGAGTTGCCATTCGTTTTCAAGTATGTCCTGGGCATAGAGTTATGGTGACAAATACACGGTTACATTAAGTGAGCAGGGTTATACATTATATACGTGACATTGCATGCACAGTAAGAGATAATATATGTTCTAGGCGTATGTAACAATTACAGAGCAGCATTGCTATATGAGCTTTAGAATCCGTGTATTTTGAGTTGCAAACCCTCCGTCTGACTCTTGTAGTGGCTTTGTATATCTTGCCAAGAGTATGCTGGCCCAAGGTAAACGCTTTTAATTTGGGTTAACGCTGTGCCAGCTTGTGCACTTCACTGTATAATTGTTTGTATATCAGCTCTGAGCCCATAAAAAGTGCGTCTCGGCTTTATAAAGTTTTTTGTTTTGAGATTTCCTTCCGTCAATACGGCCTTTTGTTGCAGTGCGTATACATGGAATATTCACCCGCTTGCTCTGTAGCGTTCCAGAGATTTCTGCTTTTACGTTATTGGGGATCTAGAAAATGACTGCCAGTTCCCTTTTGTAATTCAACACCTATAACCATTAAGGAGCATTTAAATTGTACAATTGTGAAAACCCTGTTACGATTTTGAGTACAATGCTTTTTTTTTTTTTTTTGTGAGAGAGAGTTTCAACCTTTTTATGTAGCTGTACACGCCCTAAATGCTGCAGTACCCGGAAATAGAAGAAGAAAATACCTCAAGGCTAGCTGGGCATTCAGGATAACATTTCCCAGGGGGTTTTGACAAATATCAACACGTGATGTACTTCTTCTGGTCTGGAACAAGAAAATAAATGCAGTAATATATTGCTTTGTGAAGTTCCACGTATGCAACATCTGTTCAACCTTTTTAAAAAAAAATTTTTTATTATTTTTTACCTCCCGGATATTTAATATTTCAGGTGCTTGTCTCATGCAACAGGTCAGGTTTTTAGGATATATTTGCTTCAGCACAGGTGATTGAGCCACCTGTGCTGAAACAGGGATATCCTGAATTACCTGTTGGGAGGGGGTCCTTGAGTTAGACCAGGGGTGCTCAAACTTCCTGTGCTGCGCCCTCCCTGCCTGCAAGTCCCTGTGCTCGCCCCCACACCCCACCTTATTTTGCCGCTGCGTTGCCATGGTGACGTGACGCCAAAGATAAGGTAGGAGATGCCTGCGCCCCCCCCCCCCCGCCCGAATAATCTTACACCCACCACTTTGCGCACCCCTGAGTTAGTCAAAAACGAATACAAGGCATTCAATAAAACCAAAGCATCAACATGACTGCACAGGCTCAGAATTATTCTGGCTGGAAAGGTGTGTGTGTGTGTGTGTGTGTGTGTGTGTGTGTGTGTGTGTGTGTGTGCGCTATCTTCTTCCTTTTTTAATTAAAAAAAAAAAATGCCAACTGGACAAGCAAATCAGTTCGTTGCTGGATCCTCTGGCACCAACCGTGTTAAGCTGCAATGTCAGCCATGATGCAGTACTGTATGTGTTGTCCAGAGGCCTCCTGCACTGTAGTGATTTCTGCAAACCACAGTCCCCAGACAAGCAGACACACAGGGTGCTGGAGACAGGTGAAAAACGTCTTCCCATAGAGGGGTTAGCAGCATATTCTAAGGGAATAATATAATGGTGTTTAGATTTTTTTTTTTTTAAGTTGCATGAATGGGACTTCATATGGTTTTATTTTAGTAGTGTGGTCATCCATGTGGTCATCCATATTGAGAACTGAACTAGTTTACAACCCCTTCATTATTTTAACTGCTTACATTCTTGGACTATTCCTAAGGTGCGGTGAAGTGTGTATTGTTCCATGAATCCTCTCCGCAAACCTCCTTGTAATAGTTATTTTATATGATGGTATTAAAAGGTGGGTTTTACAGTTCTTTTTCCTTGAAATGGTCCATCAGGTTAGGTAAGGCCGTTTCTGCATGAAAATGTCCATCTTGGTTGTAAACATGTATATTTAACACCGGTCTGGACCGTGATGGTGATGCAGCCGATCTAATACCAGGGATCGGCATTTTATGCTGGGAAGAACACACAATTGAATAAAGTGTTGTGCTTAGCTCACAGCTTCCTTTAAACTCTATCCTGCTCTTTGTTTTGCAAACAAGGTTACACCTATTGACACGGACCAGTCCTAAATAAACTATGACCGTATAAGTCGTTTGGCAGACAGGAAGATTTAACTGATCTGTTTCTACCCATCTGTTATAACAGAGCACTTCTTCACTAAAGGTAGCAGTGTAAGGGATTCGAAATCCACAACTGTAATTTAGTGCTACAGGTAATATTTACAAGTCTAAACAGTTACCGTATGCTTAATCAATTGTGTATCCTATTTCACAGTCACCTGTATGATGATTACAGTAAGGGCACATAACAGATACAAAGTACATCTGAACCGTGGAGTGGTCTGTGGAAACCTCATGTACACTTGTACCTAGCTGCTGTTTTTATTTGTGTCAATCGTTGCACCAAATAAGTGAAACCGTGCAACTCCTTCATATGGGAAATATGTGTTAAGCAGATAACACCAACCAAACCTGTGTAGGGCAGTTTTTTGGGGATTTTGTAGCTCATGTTAAAGAGACACAGAAGAATAGAATCACTAAAGTCACAAAAGCTTTTAGCATTAAATTTAGGAAATAATGTAGTGTAAGAGCAGGGGAACTTGGGGGCTGGAGCAGAACTACCCTATTTTCAACCCAGGGACCAGCGGGCTTCTGAGACACTTTCTAGTGTAGTTACTGGGCTTTAATTATTTCTCCAGGGGAAACAAAATGGCTACCAAATCACAGGCCAGAAGGAAAGTAGCATTTTCAACTGTTGCAGATTCCTATTGGGCGGCCATTGTTTTTAAAGAGGATTTAAATGTATAACTGGTAACTTCCCTATCTGGGTCACTGGGGGGTCCTTTTGAGCTTCAAATAGGATCACCCTGTTCCAATCCTGTGAAAACGGAGGTTTGGTGAGATTGCTGCTCTAAATGTATTGTAGAAGGCTGCTTTGGATTGCTCATTCAGTATTTAAAAAAGTAAGATCGTTGACAAGGGTTTCAAAGAGGATTTGGACATGGTGCTTTCCATCTCCGACGGTAAGGCATTTACCGCACTTCACCACGAACAGCAGAAGAGACAGGGAATACATTTAAGATTTTATATTGTTCAATACTTGGTGAAGGTAACACATAGGCTGTTCTTGAATATTGCAGCTACTGTATGCAGATATTTCTGTGTATACTGGCTTAGTGTTTAACATACTGAGGTTTCTGAGAGTCGGTCTTTGCTTGTCACAATGGATTTCTCAACAGAAGTAATTTCTGCAGATGGAGCTTCAGTGAATGAAGCCCACAGGAATGGCATTTTTCTGTGTAAAATCCATGATTCATGAAAATTAAATTGCCTCCGTGTTGGTGTCATTGCATCCTTTTAAGGCTGCTGTTGTGTCATGATTTACTGTCATTTTTAGATTGTTTTGCACAATAGCAAAATAAAATGGTACACAGGCCTCTATTCTATGTGCTGTGAAGCAGTCTTCCCTTCCCCCTGCTCAGAAAGATTTAAGCTCCACGTGGAGCTTAAATATTCCCAAGCAAGGGTAAAAGAAGACTGCTTCATAGCATATTTAAGGAGCCTTAGAAAAGAGGTGTCTTCTGCTCCAGCCATCTTACAGGTATTTGAAACCTAATGGAAATGCGTGTCTGCCGTCCAGTTATTTGCTACATCATGTTTCTTGGAGAGCTAATTAAAATAAGTAGCTTATCTTGGGTATTGCAGCCATATCTACGCACTCGCTTACACACATTGATTCCCCAGCTGGCATGGAGCTGGGTGGAGGGCTGTTAGAGAAGAGGGTGGACGTTTATTTTAGATGACTATCTGTACTTGCTATGTTGTGCAAAGTCATTCAAAACTCTGCATAAATAACTCCCATCCATTGCTGCAAAACAATGTCACGTAGACCTACATATGTATTTCCTTTAACTAATTGCACCTTGTGTTTAGAAATGTCACCTTTAAGTCCACCATCTCCAGCAAACCTTTACCTTGCCCAGCTTCCTATTAACATTGCAAACAGGATCCTGTTGCTACGTCTGCTCTATCACTCCTGACTTCTCAGCTCTGCTCATCAGGTTTTTTTTTCCCCTCTGTCATGCAGACATTTAGCCTATTTATACCATCTGACATTCTGCACACTTTGTGTTAACCCCCAACTAGAAAGTAATGAAACCGATGTGCCTGTTTTGACACTTTCTCCAACGTTCTGGGTTTCCCAGAATTGGAAGCTGTGCTGTATGTTGGCTCTTGGATATGTTGGGGCATTGTAAGGCTAGGTCCCCGCTGCAGCCGGCGGCGCGCGCCACCGGGCCTCTCACCAGCCTTTTACCACCTCTGTAGCTGGCCACTAATTCTCCTCGCTTCCTGGCACACTTGATTCTGTGACGCGTCAGCCGGACAACTGGATTGTGTTCCCATGCTGCAACGCAGCACGTGGTGCGCCAGGGAGCCAATCGGGGACTGGATGATATGTGAATACACTTTCGCCCCATGCAATTTCATTTGTCCTCTTTGAGAAATGTAACTCGTTCTCCCCAAATAAATGTAAATGGGAGATGAGCGTCTAGCAAGATGGATTTTGGAAAGCTCAGTCTTTGCTTGTATGTGGTCTGCTCTTTCGAGTTTATTTATTCGGTTTGAGTACTTGAAAAGCCATGAATCCTTAAGTCAGAATGGTTTGGTTACTGAAACATTATTTAATTGGAGTTAAGGCTAACTTTACACTCATGTTCAGTATTTAAACTTGAAGAGTATAGTGTGCAATGATAACTTTTCATAGCCCCCAATTATTTTTTATTTTAATTTTTTTATTCCCTCGAACCGCTGCTTCCTTTTCGTTGGGAGCCCCCGTCATGGCCACTCCCCTGCGCCTAAAAAAGCTGCCCGCAGTGAAGCGCTGTGCACGCGCATCCAGAGCGCAAGGCGTGCGTGCCGGAGCGTGCTTTGGGGCCTTAGCCTAAGAGTTCTATGGAGTGCCAGTGCTGAAACCAACACACTGGTCTGTTTTTACAATAAAATGGCATTGGTTTATTTTTGCGTCCGTGTCATGAATTCTATTTCTATACAGTAGTTGGTGTTTTGACATGCAGTGGTGCGCATACATTTGAATACCTGATCATTGGTAAGGGGAAAACGAGATTAATTAAAATAAGCGGTGGCATGGTTTTCCCCAACAGGGGGTCAGAGCTGAAGCTCACTGTTTCTATTTTCATGGATCCTTCCCAAAATATCTGCCTTTTTTAGTTATAATTTGTATCCTCCCCATTAGGGAAGTAGAAATGGATGCTAAATCTTGCTGGTTTTGCAGGTTATTAACGAGTTGGAATGACCATCGAGGGGCGACGTGGCGGCTTCCTATTGCAGAACTGTCTTACTTACTTAAATGTTTAGCTGTGTCTAAACTAGTATCTCAGGAACTGGTGGTGTCAACAAGCTCAAAACTGTGCAGCTTCTCTACCCCCATCTCAAATTTTTAAAACCATTCCCCCCCCCCCCTCCTTATCAGTAATGAAAACGGGCGAAATTGCTATTTGTAAACAATAGATCCATAAATTATCTTGATCTTTTCCAGGTCTTCCACATGGGCTCCTATTCAATTCACTGTAGAACAGTCTTCCCTATGCTGGGAAGTCCCAGTCATTTGAAAGGAGCTGAATTGTTCCCCCTGCACAGGAAAGTTGCTTCACAGCAAATTAAATAGAATGATTTTGGACAAATAAGCACACTGCTTAAGACACGAGTAAACTAAAAATAATTAAAGGCAACAACCGCCTCCTTTTAAACTGATAAACATATCATGGTCATCGCTTCAGTTTGGCACCACAAGGCGCTGCACCTTTTGGACAATAGGATATTTTTAATTCTTTTACACGACTTTAGACGCAACCTCAGTGCATCACAAATCTTTCACGGTGTGTGTGTGTGTGTGTGTGTGTGTGTATATATAATTTACCTCTGGTGCTCACACTCCTTTGGCCCCCCTGTCTGAAAACTAAAAATAAAACTAGAGAAATCTAGCGGAAATCATTTTAAAGACCCGTATAAGTAATACAGTTAATGCCGTGACTTATTTAATTTTGCTTTAAAAAATAAACACGGATGACGCGCAAATAAAGCGTTTAGACGTAAAAGAGCTGTTAATGTAATGATGTGGTTGCACTTGCGCCAGTGAATAAGGGAACATGCGATGCCGGCATCCATTTCTGTTTCCAACAGTGTCCTTACAATGAGGCTCTGTACTGGATTTCCTGATCCTGGGCAGGTAGTGAGATTACAGTGGAATAGCCTGCTCTACGGTGAAAACAAAATGCAGAGGAATAACCTTTATCGTAGGAAATTCTGCTTTTAACTAGTTATTTCACGAACATTGAGGAAAGGCTGAGACTGTGTAACGGGAGTGAATGAGAGTGCAGATGTGGTCTCTTCCCCCGCACTCTAACGAAACCTCTTTTTGTAGGGTCGCATTGGAGCAGTAGTAATCCTGAACTCTGTGTATCGCATGCACGCTGGGGCTTAATATGCCTTCCAGACACATTGAGCCTCATGTGCAGAGAGATACCCTAGGGACAGGCTGGTTGCCATGGCGACCCTTTTTCATTTTTAATTTTGTGAAATGAGGCCGCACATGATTGACAGGAGTCGGTTTCTCGAGTATTGATTAAGCCTTGTCAATCTTGATTTACCTTAACATGAGAACAAGCATCCAGCTGCATCTCCCAAAAAAAAAAAAAAAAATACATTGACCAGTAGGTCTTTCTGATCAATAGAAACACAATTTATTTTAATTATAATTGAAATATGGCCTGTTTTTCTAATCTACTGCAAATGGCATTAAGAATGTGTTTTTGGGTAGTTTAGATCAGAGTTTCAAATCAAATGTAATTGGTCCATACCTCCAGATATAGCCGACGTTAACGCACAAAATAATGCGCTTTCTCTACCTTATGTCCAGTATTACTACTGTTAAATAACACACCAGCATTAATGCAACTCACTGCACTAACCAATTCAATAATGTCTGCTACATCTGTATGCTCCCATATAGAGATAAAAAAGCACGGGAGCGCACCAAGGTTGAAGAGGTATGTATTAGCAAATACAATAAAAAATGCAAGCAGTAACTTACATATAATAAACGAAATGTCCAGTAGAAAGCAAAAGATCAGGGCTCCATCTGCTTAGCCAGCCGGTCAGAGGGTCTGGAGGTAGATACTGGGTTGGTATAAGTCAGTCCCGCGCGCTGGGACAAACTAATGCGTTACTTCCGGGTGTCGCCCGTCACCGCGATACCCGTATCAAGCTGTTCCCCACTTCTCCGCAACTCCCAATGTTAGTTTGTCCCAGCGTGCGGGACTGACTTATACCAACCCAGTATCCACCTCCACACCCTCTGACCGGCTGGCTAAGCAGATGGAGCCCTGATCTTTTGCTTTCTACTGGACTTTTCGTTCATTATATGTAAGTTACTGCTTGCATTTTTTATTGTATTTGCTAATACATACCTCTTCAACCTTGGTGCGCTCCCGTGCTTTCTTTTCTCTGTGGTTGGTCCGCAGGTGGAGTTTCTCTGCGGTGGAGGCTGGTGGATGAGGGGTATACCTCCACGTAACAGGAGCTGCAAGAGGAGGGAGCAGATCTATGCCAAGATCTTCTTGGGAAGCTTGAGCGCGGATTGACTGGCTCCCATATAGATCTATATATCGGGAAATAGTTTTTTTTGTTATACCAATAATAATAATAATAATAATAATGTATGGTAGCAGTGATGGTCATAATAGGTGACTGATGCTGGTAACGTAACTTATTTTTATTTTTATTTTTTTTGACAAAGATCGGTATGTTGAAGAAAAAAAAATCCTTTAGAAGAGCTTGAGTTTTGGTGCCTAAGAATTACTATTTCTAAGGAGAGGGTTAAAAATAAATGAAAATATGTGGGGGCCTGTATATGAATTGTATCCTGTCCCCCTCATCCTCCCTTTCCTTATTCCTATTATTTTTTTTGTATCCCTCATTCACCTTTATAACTTATGAAAATATGCACAATAAACAGTTTTTTTAAAAAGTGTGTGTGTGTGTGTGTGTGTGTGTGTGTGTGTGTGTGTGTGTGTGTGTGTGTGTGTGTGTGTGTGTGTGTGTGTGTGTGTGTGTGTGTGTGTGTGTGTGTGTGTGTGTGTGTGTGTGTGTGTGTGTGTGTGTGTGTGTGTGTGTGTGTGTGTGTGTGTGTGTGTGTGTGTGTGGTCCTACAGTACAATATGTATCAAGGTAAAGTGTGCGGCAAAACAAATGTGGTGCAGATTGTTTTGGGCCCCAGCAATGCACCACTTGTGCTTTGATGCATCTGCTCTGTGGTGTATAAATTATATAGCATTTGAAGCCCTGTGCTAATCAGATAAATGAGTGATTCCTCCTTGTAACCAATACTTTTATTTGTCTGTTTTTCTGCATCATAAACTGGTAAACCCATTTTATGCCAAAGGGGCATTCAAACCTGCCCATTGAATTGTAGGGTTTCTGGCAATTGGAGGGGCTCCCCACAGAGCAGAGTCTACAGCAGGGGTAGCCAACGCCACCAACAGATCGGGTATTGGGGACATCCCTGCTTCAGCACAGGTGGGTTAGTCAAAGACGGCCACCTGTGCTGAAGCAGGGATATCCTTAAAACCTGACCTGTTGGGGGTTCTTGAGGACAGGAGATGGCTACTCCTGGCCTGCTGTATGTAGGATTAAAGGCACATTTCAAGTTCAATGTCCCCAGTTTTTGCAGCGTGGGTGAGGAAGCGGTGTGAACAGCCTTGATTATATCCCCAGGACCCCCTGGTTGCTGAGATGCTTACCGGGGAAGGTGCCGCCGGTACTTCATGCATGTTTAAGTGTCCAACCTCCACGCCGGACAGTATGAAGCAGAGATGGCGTCGCGGCTTCCTGGTGTGACACCGAATATTTAAACCTCCATTTTTCTTTTGCCAGTTTGCCCAGTAAGTATCTCTGGTAGCAGGGGGTCACTGGAGCTGAAATGAACAGGGTTCAGCTCCAGGAGCCCCTGCGTCCTATACATGTTAAATACAAATAAAACAGGGGGAGGAGAGGGTGATCCTTGAAGTAAACAGGATTTCAGTTCCTGTCTCAAAGCGCTGTGGTTAACGTTCCTTGTTTTGATCAGTTGAGAAGCGTTGTCTAGTGAGGATTTCTTCACTAAAACATTCAACGCTGTAAAGGTCTCTAGAGAGGGAGTACCCTGACTGCTGTTGCATTTTGCAAGCAAAACATATTTTTGTTTAGTTTATTATCTTCTCGCAGCTCTTACATCATGTAATTGTGTGGTTAGAAATACTGTGTTTGGAAGAAGTGTTTAGATTCCAGAAATACTACTTCTGATTTGTTATAACAAGTATTAATAGGCATAGGGCATTGTTTGTATATCCATGTATTAGAATATTCTATGATTGCAATATTTAAACTGGTTACATACAGTGTATGTGTACCACACGCGTGACATATTTTATTGATGTACTTGAATCTGCAGCCTCACAAAGCAAAAAAAAAAAACCTCATTGAAGTAATTGACTTTTTTTTTTTAATGGAAAGATTCAGTCACCCTTAAAATAAACATTATACTGTGTGTTAAAGATTAACGTTTTTTTGTTTTCTCTGCTTATCGCATACCTATGGTCGTTCATGTTTGTTTGGCGAATGGTGACATCAATATTACTTTAACACCCCTCCAAAGCATATACCAAGGAAACAAGCTGAAAAATGTTCTAAACACTTGGAATCAGATTTCTATGAAAAAACACAGCAAATTGCATATACATTTATTCTATTAAATATGCTTCTGCTACTAGATCACTTTAGTCGTAGGTGGCATTCCCCCCATTAATCTATTTAATGCAGCTGTCCACACTGATCAGTTTTGTTTCTCTCTCCCCCCCCCCCCCCGCTACATTTTATTTATTTATTTATTTATTTGCTTAAGAGATCTCTTCTTGCCCTTTCCAATGCTGTTTTATATTTGTAAAATATGGAGTTCGTTTTAGGAGATACAAACATTTGAAACATTACATGTTTGGGAGGTTAAAATGGAGCTCTCCCTAGAGCCCAGAGCAGTGTCGGCTACCATGGCAACTTCTACCAATCACTATTAAGAAAATATATTTATTTATTTTTGGGGGTGGGCGGGGTGGAGTAAGGAAGACATGACACAAAATAGTGTAACACCATATGATTCAGTAATGAGATGATCAAAAAACTGAAGGCATATGCACGTACAAATTGGGAGCCATTTCCAGGCGGTTTTGTCAAATGAAAATTGGAATACAGGTATTATCCACAGGGGCGTCTTTAAATGGTTTTCACATGACAAGATTGAATACGGACAGTGCAATGCTATAATAAACTTCATATTAATGAGCATAACATCAGTAAAGGCCGTCGTGAAGGGGACTTGGATACGCTAATGCTGCTGGAGCCTGTGAGCTTAAAACGCCTTTATTTTGTGCGCAGTTTGTCTGCACACTTTTAATCTCATGTAAAGTTTATTATAGAATGACACACGTTGGCCGGGTTCTATCTTTTCTATGTGAGAACACCTCCCTGATTCCTGTGATTACCTTCAGGATACAAGAATCGCTACTTTTCATTGTACAATTAGTGAGTGCATATGCCTTCAGGTTATTGGTCTTCCTACCACAGAATCGTATTGTGTTGCACTATTTTTGTGTTCTCTCTCCCTTTTGTTCATATGTAAGCCGAGAGCTGTGCTCCTATTTTCCTCCGAAATTTGTTGTGCCAAAATGTGTTTTTTGTTTTGCTTTTGTAGCAAACTTTCCATGTTTTCCACTCTTGTATTCACTTAGCCTTTCTATAAAGTTATCCCTTTGTGTGAGACGAGGGATAGCTGTGACAGATTGTCAGTGGTAGGTGTTGCCATGGTGATGGAGTTTCTTTCTGAAGCCTTTCGAGGAAAATATTAAATTTTGTGGTGTGTGTGTGTATCTCACACACACACACAGCACACACACATACACACACTCTTTAAGTTATGGTGGGTGAAAAAGGCGACAAAAAACCTCCACGTATAACATATATCAAATAAAAAGATTATTTGTGAGCACATTCACATGTCTTGACAGGTCTGCAACCCTGCCTTTCATGTCTAAGACATGTGAATGTGCTCACAAGTGATCTTTTTATTTGATATATATTATTTTTATTTATTTATTTTTAGCCATAGCAGTGTGTATTCTTCTACCTCAACATCACAGAATTACCGGTCATTTTAAAAATCTAAGTGACATCTTCCGATTTACGCAGTAAAGTAGGTTTTCAACCTTTCCTGCCAGTGGCAGTTGCAACATTTTTACAGGCTCCTCTGGCTATGAAGGCTTAACGTAGCACTGTGTCCGTCTGTCCATGATTTGAGCAGGGGAGCACAAACGTTCGCTGCTGCGCACCCCTGTCTTGCCTGCCCCCAGTGCTCACGTCCGCCCCCCTCTACCTTGGTGCAGGGTCATGTGACCCACAGTGTAATTTGACGCGTGTGACGTCATTTGACGCCACGGTGACAGTCACACAGCCGCCTGAATCCCCGTAAGTTGAGAGTTGCAGAGGCTTCACACAGTCCCCCGGCATTCAATTTGAATGCCTTGTGGAAGAGTGTGGGGTCTCTGCAACCGCCGCCCCCCCACCCCTCGAAAAATCTTTTTTCCCTCTCTCTGTTTGCGCCCCGCTTGCCTGCTCTCCCCCTTACCTTTTCTCCGGCATTTTCTGACGTTGTGGCAACACAATGTCATGTAACACAAGTTGCCATGGCGATACATCGCCAGAAGCCGCCTGGGACAAGGTAAGTGACATGCCAAGGCCTCACTCGCTCCCCCGGCATTTACCTCTGTAAGTTCCTTACCTTGTGTCTGGCGGCTTCTGGCTACATGTCACATGGCCACGTGGCATCAAATACTGCTGCGGGGTGGCAACGCAACGTCACGTGACGTCAGAGAAGGTGAGGGGGGAGGAGCAGGCACTAGTGGTGCAAACAAATAAAGTTTGCGCACCCCTGCTCTAGAGGTAAACTGCACTATTTTAAATCTTGGGACCCCCAGTTCCTGAGATACTTACTGTTTTTAGTTACCATTGTTTCGCTAGGGAAATAAAACTGCCTGCCAAATTTCACAGGTCGTACGAACCAATAGGAAGCTTCAACGCCACTGGTGATAATGTTGTGGCTTCCTATAGGATAACCGTTTAAATTGGCACTACCGCACTTCAGCGACTAAAGCCCATTGTGTGTTGTCTTCTGTTAATAAAGTATTTGGGGTGCCGATGATTATTTTTAAGATGGTGGCAAAGAATGATTGCCATAACAGACGACCGTGAGCATTATTCCAGCATTACTGGACGAGCTGTCAATGTGTTGCATGTCCTTCCGTCATAAGACCATCCGTGCTTCGTCATTAGCTTTAATTGTATCATCTAAAAGAGCGTAAGAATAAAGTCTGCTTTCTATACTACTTATTTTTATTTAATTGGAGTGGTTTCGCATGTAAAATAGTGTGCCAAGATATGAATTTAAGCTTGGTTTTCTAAGTGAGTAGTTTTCAGTGAAAAAAGTGGATTTATTGGTCATTTTCTGAAACCACCCTTGAAGTCATTCATCCCTGTGACTGCATAGGGTCATTGTATGTAAAATGTGTTTTGGTGGGGACAGTCCAAACCTGTCTCTGCAATTCAACACCGCAGATGAGTTTTCCTTGTTTGCAACCCCAGCTCATGTATGTTCACTCATGCGTTCCAGGCTGGGGCCAGAAATGGATAAAGGTTATTTTACTGGTATTTGTAAAGAACTGGTGTGTTACTGTGTGGTCTTTGATATCGATCAAAACATTGCCAGGAATTAGATTTTAAAGTTGAGAAACCATTTTAAAGTATACAAGTAGAAGTGTGAATTTGTTCATAATGGAAGTTAGAGAACTTGGGGAAATGGTACAATTACTTGCTACACATAAAATCAAGTAAGGCTGCGTCCAGGGTTGCAGCAGCCGTGCGGAGGTGCGCTCAGGCTGAGGGAAAGTGGTGCTTTCCCTGGCCTTGGTTAGCGCGCCATCCGGGGGCGTGGAGGGGGGGGGAGGGCGCGGGCCAGTGACGTCACTGAGCTGGTTCGCCCTCATTGGGTGAACCGCTCACGTGACCGGCCCTGCACTCCCTTGAGCGCTTGAAACTAAAAAATGAATAAGACCTACGCTTCCGCACACTTGTGGAAGCGTGCACGAGCCCCTGCTAAAGCCGCTCTCATTGCGGCTGCTTGGCTCACTGGTAAGTGAGAGCGCGCCTCAGCCCGGGCCTAAACGCTGACCATGCCCGAGGCCTAAGGTTGTATCTACAAAGACGGCAAGATTATTTTATTTTTTTACTTGGTGTAGGACATTCCTATTTAAATACTGTATTGCCACTCATTTACAGCTTATCAACAGACAATGTGTACAAAGAGCTGCTCAAACTGCAAGTGGGTAGCCATGCTCTTGCACATCACTCTTAAAAACATACTGGGTAAAATGATTTGTTCACAAAAACTGACTTTTTTTAAATCCCATTTTGTACGTTTTTAATCTTGTACCCTTTGGTGTTGGTGGTTCTTGGGGCATCGCTCTATTACATGTCACATGCTGCAATGAAGGTGGATTATGTTAACCTCCACCGTTGGGCACCTTCCTGAGCTGGAGGACACCTTATTCACTATTCATGTCAATGGGCTGTAAGGAGGCTTCCAGCGCTGCCAGTTTTTATGATGGGAGACTGCTGGGTAAATCTGGACCTGTATGATGTGTTCAGCTACATAGCATGTGCAGTATTTGCATGCTGAGAGCAGTTTGTGTGCTAGACTCTAAAGCAACGAAATTAAATCAATACGTACTTTTTTTTAATTGAATCGCCAACCTTTTTCAAGGTATGGCACACCTGTGAACACGTGACTTGCATATGGGACATGGGTTCATACACAGCTTTCTAGTTGTCCCACTTTTCACCTTCACAAAGGTCCCGCAAATGAACAATGTCTCCCCCCAATCCATCCCAATATACCAACTGTCACGAACAGCACACTTGTGAGCATGTACCTTAGATCTGCGACCAGGGCTAATACACACAACTACTCTAGCCAACTCACCTTTCTCTTCCGCAAGGTACTTTCAATAAGTTAATATTAACCCCTTACTCGATTGCAATCCTATATATCCGCTTCCACCACCCGAAAAATAGGCAAAAATATGTAATTGTATATATATCTGCCAGGGTCTCAGGTCCCTGTTTATTAAAGAAAAACTATGCACTTAACACATCTGTTGTAGCAAAATGTGTCCAAAAATGTAAATTACTCTACGAAGCGTACAACCAGTTCAATCGGAGCCCAAAGCATCACTTTTACTAAAGTTTGGCTTTAATAATATACAAAAAGACAGTGCTTGGATTACATAAAGATTATTACACGAACCTACAGTTATAATAAAACAAACCAAAATCCCTATATAGCACGTTACCATATGTCATAGGTCCTGTCCCAGAGAGGTCACTGGAGTAGACGAGAATTCAAGTGTTATGATCCCAAAACACCCCTCTGAAATCCGATTTTCTATTGAAACATGCCAACATTTATATCCAGACCATCTTGCATTTAAACACACAAGACTGTCGTAAAACAGTTACTTGGGTGACGTTTATGATTTAAGGGGGGGGGAAAAAAAATTCTGACTTGGAAATCTGACTCTATATGTAAATACACTTAATTTAATTTCCCGAATACTAAGACATCACCTTCACGGTTGTCTCTGTCTGTGCTATCCACATGCACGCCTGCACCTAATATTTGACAGTCTGTCTATTTTCGCAGGAGAAAAAGATATGTCTTTTACACTGCTTACCCATGCAGTGTGTGGTATGATTTGCTTTGACTAATCGAAAGGGTGACAGATATCCATTTGTTACTCTTATGAATTGCTGTCTGGTCAATAATTTCTTATATTTAATAAAGTTCTCCAACTAAGTGGGGACCTGTTTGTCGCCCCTCTAGGATGCACAAGTGATGATAATTCAAGACTGTCTGTTTTCTTTGAGGCTGACAGCCCAGGATCTAGCTATCGTCCTCAGCCTTCTAAACTACACACACTTCAGTTTTAGTGGTCCATCCTTGATACCCTCCCTCCCCCCAATTAAGCCCTCTTTGTAGATTGGCACAGACACAGGAAGGGTCTTGACCTGTCATAAACACATTATCTTATATATTTAAGACAAATTGTAACATTAACCCCATAAGCACCAGATTGATTAAAATACTTAATTTTCCCCGCCATTGTTCTTACAGGTGCAATAGGAGTTACTAGAAATAAAATGTGGATGCAGTCTCACACATTCATTTATTTTAAGCCGCAGCTGTCGCAGTTTTATCTGCTTGTTTGTTTGTTTTTTAATTATGGTGTTGAGGCCTATAGAATTGAGCAGGATTGAATATGACTGATTATTTGCATTTTACTATGAACATTTTTTTTGGGGGGGGGGGGGGGAAGGGTTGAGTCATTTCTGTCCTATCTACACCCTACAGTACATACAAGTAAGATGTGTCACAATTGATAGCCTGGTTTCCATTAAAAGTAATCAAGTAATTAATTAATGATATCTTGTCTGTTGTGTACCTCACTTTATTCCCTTCTTTGCCAAAGGGGTCAGCAATGCATTGCAAAAAAATTGTCGCAGGCCTCTCTGGCAGTGAAGACGTTACATTTAAAATACCAGCCCCTCAAAAAAAATAATGAATAAATGTAAATATCTACCACGTGATGTTTCGTTTTATTGGTTATTACAGTATTTTGAAGTTCAATTCTCTTCACAAGCACTTCAAATCTAAGGAAAAGGCCATAATTGAAGATGGTCATAAAATCACATTAGTGACCTCAATCCTAAGGAAGGTCCTATTTGGAGTACCCAGGATTGGTGTCCTTTTTCTCAATTGTATGAAGAGAGCTACAGAAGCTTGTTCAGAAATGACGTATAGGAAGGGAAATAAATGGTATGGTGTAACGCTGACTGCATATTTTGAAGTTGATCATCTAGCAAGCTTGCTGAAAAATCACACTGTGTAGTAGGGACTGAAAAATAAACTGGTATTCTGATATTGGCATGTATCTAATTGGCGTTCTGCCATTTATATAAAGGGCTGTGAAAGGTATGCATAGCCGAGAAAAACTGCAATCAAATCCAGCAAGCATCGTTTGCTAAATCAGAGGGTTAGAGCGTTTTCTTGCAGCCACGTTTTGCAGGAGCGTTTAAGTCCATTTGTTGGTATTCTTTACTCGCAAGGGATTTAAAATAGTGTGGAATTAAAGGAGCAAGTCAAAAGTCCACATGCAAATGCAGTACATGGTAAAATGTAATTGAAATTATTACAGTGTACTATGGTTAAGTCTGTTAACTCATTGATACCTAATGGGTTTCCAATGCATAGCAAAGAAAGGCATTCATGCTCCAAAGTGGTTAAGGCTACACAAACACCCTACCACTACACAAACTACACCCCCTTCCACCAGAAGGCCAACAAGATATTGCTTGGGCGGATAGTTAGTCAAGAGGTTGTAGGTAGTCTAGTCTGAGGAATATATTAAGCCTTTATTAGACCTTGGTGGCCCAATAGTCATGGGATGCCTATAATTAGTTGGCCACTTGGTCTGCTAAGAGGTTTGCTTTTGTGTTGCAGGACTGGGCACTGAAAGTATACAAACATTCATCCACCACTCTCCCTTCCCCATTTTAACTTTTTTGTCTTCAACACCTTGATATGGACCGGTCAGCTTTATCATCATTTTCCAACACCAGCTTTATTTCTTAATTTTTTCTTTTGATCTCTGAAATCCACAGCACTTCTGATTACCCACATGGAATGCATATACCATTCAGCATCCTTTTGGTATGTGCCAAACAAACACTAATACAGTACTTTGCTTACCACATCAAATATATTTTTCGAGCCCATACTGAACCAGATAACCTGAAATGTGCAGTCTCTATGTTGGTAATGTAGAATATAGCCTCGTTCGCTTGTTAAACCCATGACTTGTATGCTGATGACGCAGTAAAACATGTATGATCTATACATCATAAACGGCACTCGCATAATTCTAGACCTGACAAAATATGTAATGCTGTGCTCATTTTTCTTCTTTAAATACAAAATTGTTAAGTAAAATGTAAGATGTAGCCAGACTTTGTCCCCGGAACGGCGGCAAAAAAAGCAAAATGCTTTGGAGGAGGTAAGTCGCATCAAGCTGTGGGCGGTCCATGCTCAAAGAACGAGATTGGTCGTCACTTGAGTCTAGGCGCAAAGTTCATCTCTCCTGTCTTGCTTTCAAATACTTTCTGGGCAAGCTCCCCGTCTACCTGAACAAGCTTCTCACACCCACCACATGCAGCACTTCTCTGAGATCTGACTCCAAAAGACTGTTCATGGTCCAGCAAAGTATCTGGCCGCTCCTCCTTCTCTTACTACCGTGCACCCCAAAACAATCTACCAGAGACTCTCACATCCACCACCAGTCTAAGTTCTTTCAAAACTAAAGCTGTCTCACATTTTAATCTGGTCTGTAACGGTTACAAACGCCTATAATATATATTATCTCTTACTGTGCATGCAATGTCTTGTATATAATGTATACCCTGTTCACTATTGTAACCATGTATTATTTGTCATCTTAACTCTATGCCCAGGACATACTTGAAAACGAGAGGTAACTCTCAATGTATTACTTCCTGGTAAAACATTTTTATAAATAAATAATGCTTCTGTAGTGGACTTTCTACTGTTAATCAGTGCTGTTGTTGCATTCCCGTGGCAGGGACAGTAATTCTGGCTACATCTGTAGGTGATCTTTTCTTAACGATCTCTGAGAAGTTTCCAAATTTGCCAACAAATGATTCACTGGATCGTTAAACTTGACGTTGTTTATCTTCCACTGTATCCCCCTGAGGTGTTTAAATTGAGGGGAAAAAACTGCGCTCATGCATGTTTTGATATAACCCTGAGTGGGCCCCTTATGAATTTGTAGACACACTAGGGATACTAAAGCTAATTTGATTAGGTGCCAAAAACAGGAAAAACTGATTTAAGGGAATGACTCCATGGATTGCAAAAGTAAAGGTGCTTCCATGTTTATAATTGAAAGGTGGTGTCAATATTCTCAACACACATTTCATCCACATTTCATTTTAATCCACAGTAATATTGATTTGTAATATTTACTGGAACAATATGTGAACGTTTTGCTATAGTTTTGTTGAGCAAAATCTTAACACGTTTTCTAGAATTTTTCTCTGCGTTTGTTGACCCGAATATAGGAAACGTATTGTATGTTCCCACAAACAAATGAGACTATGAATATTTTTGTACCTTTTTTTTATTTATTTTTTTTAATCTGGAGCACCAATTTGACAAGCATACTGTATTTGGAGCTTATTTTGTGACCATTCCAATTTTTTTTTTTAACTGGTTAATTTTTTCTAATTGAATTCAACTTGCAAAATATCACACGTAACATCAGAACCGTGCGTGGGTTAGATAATGGTGGAGAATTTCCCCAATTAGCCTCTTGCACAAGCATTTTATATTGTACATTCGGCAGCATTTAAAATGGCACTTTTTGTAGTTGGGGGTCTGAGGCCTAAATATGGATATTTGTTGTACATTTTGAAACCTTTTATCAGACATTGTAGTTTTTTATAGATTAAATTAGTGTTCAGTGTTGTTAAAAACTCATCGGTTTTATGTTCAAATGTACAAACTTGCAAATCTCCTGTATGTAACTATTACCGTTAATTCCCTTATTGCTTCATGGAAGTACTCCCCTGTGCGATCAGGGCAAAGGCGTCTGATACTGCGACGCCAAAACACGCTTGGATTACCGCTTTGTTTTCATGTCAGATATACTCTCTTGCTTACTACCTCATCCTACTGTGTGTTAAGTGTTGTGGATAGTGCACCCACTAAGCGGCTTCTCATAAACGTTACATCTGTTGCTTTCATTCTTCATCTAAATGTGTCAAGTAATCTTCTTTGAAACATCCATTTGTGAGTAAACAGACACTGAATATGCAGCACACGTGGTCTTCTGTGTAATTATAATTAAATAATTCATAATCCCTCTGCAATTTTTGCACACAATGGATTTCTTGTATATCCTTCGCTAGCGGAGAGTGTCCACTGCATTTCGAAGCACTAAGTGCAGTTTAGGTCATATGAAATCATGCTCTTGACGGGTTCTGAACCTTTCGACCTACATTGAGATGCTTGTTGCTTTATGACATCTTACCTTCTTCTTCCCTTTTTGTTCATGGCACTGCAAGGGTTTTCTCCTCGTTGAGTATTGCTGTGTAAGAGAAGTATAACAATAAGTAGGCCCAGTCTCGTCAAACCCAATCCACCTGAAGAATTCCTATACTGGTTTAGAAAAGGGCTGTTGACCCCTGGTAAAACTGTACATAAAATGGCTGCCTTGTAGGATTCAAGGTTACTGACCTAATCATAGCAGCAAAGCTGCCTGCGTAGCTTCTCGGCTTTCAGAAAATGCATGATGGTCCAGACAGTTCATGTAATCCTTGAGGGTCAGATAAAATTTAGACCCTTAATGCAATGATATATTTATACCGTCTGGTTCATAACTGAACAATTGATTATCCTTTTAAAATACCATCTTACTTAATCAGCTTGTCAAGGGACTGCGGATGTCCTTCATTTGTCATATAAAGGAAATAGACCAAAAAAAATCATTGTACCACAGTTTCCTTTTCTTGACTTTGAGGAATTGCTGAAAAATAGGAGCTATCAAATAACGTACCATATGTGTTTGTGACTGTGTTAGTTCTGTTGTATTACTTTCAATTTAATTCATGTTAAATCCATCTACATTGCATTTTTGCTATGTAATTTTGATTCCCACAACCCCAAAGAGCCGAGTAAAAATACTTCCTTTCTACTTAATGAAAGCAGTTATTGGAAATTTGTTTTGACTTTCCCAGTCCTTATGATTGAGTCATTACTGAACACATACTTCACCTCCATTACAGCATACATTATTGATATACAAGTTATTGATCATTAATGCATTGTTTCCTCTTGCCATGCCCCATAACTCTTAAATTGCTGAAAGGATTTTCCTGACAGACATTTCAGTGTATCCTTCCTTTTGTGCAAATCAGCGTATGCATATTCAACCAGGGCTGACTCCGGCAATGGTGGAGAGGACACCACCAAAGCGAAGCCTGCAAGATCACGCTCCCCTACAACCACCATCAAGGACGGAGTACATAATTTCTTTACTATTTCTTTAATTAGTCAGTCAATCCCGCATGGGCCCTAAATGGAGATGCCTAATGACCCAATGACTTCATCCCCAGGAGTTGAAGGAGCAGATGTGGTGGATCAGGAAAGACGAGCAGACTCTGAAGTTGTAGACTGCCTTCTCTTCTTTGTGGCCCGTTACACAGGAAACGGGAAATCTCTTCCTCCCTACCCCCTGCTCCATCCCTCTATGGAACTTACACTGGATTTCTTTGAGATCATTAAGATTAATGATTGCTGCCCTGTGCTAACCCGATTAGATCACTGGACTATTGTAACAGTATTATCTATATATTCCCAGGAGACGTGCCACACTATTGGTAGTACATTATATAAATTTGACATAATTAGTGGCTGCCAATATGATTTTACAGACATTTGTGGCACATGCACAGAAGTTAGAGGCAATTTGACACAAATATTTTTGGGACTATCTAAATAAAACTGGGTCTTAAATGATCCTGTGTTGCAGTGTCTTCCTGGATGTAAATATAAGCGGAGACATGGCTAAGAGACCAGGGATGACCGTGGAGAAGAATAGTTTGGAGAGTAAAGTCTGATTCCAAGGAAGGATGAGGGGGAGGAACCATTTCCCTCACGGTTGCCTTTGAGAAAAACGTCTCTTCTGACCGACTTAAAAATTATATTGCACTGTCTGTCTCAAGCACTCTAATATCTTGCTGCCTAAAAACATTCTTTTTTTTAAAAAAATGTAATTGCATCTACTGGAACGGTCGTGCAAGTGTGTAATTATGCATATACATTGAAAATCACATGTCCTATATACACTACTTGTGGGTTATAAAATAAGATACTTCTGTTATGTCCTAGGCAGTTAACACAGATTTCTGTTTTAACCTGTACAGCAGGGGTTCTCCAATCCAGTCCCCAAGACACCCCCCCCCCCCCCCCCAACCGGTCAGGTTTTCAGGCGATCCCTGCTTCAGCACCGGTGGCTATAGAGCCACCAGTGCTGAAGCGGGGATCTCCTTAAAACCTGACCTGTTGAAGGGTCTCGAGGACAGGAGTTGAGAACCCCTCCTATACAGTATTCATTTTACATGGATGTACCTAAATGATTCCAGTAGAATATGCAATGTGCAAGAATTGCATCCAGTTTAACAGCTCATTAAAGCATCAACATGCATGCTGCAGTATAGCAGTGTTTGCTGTAAAGAGCCACTGGGCGCCATGTATGTAGATCAATTATTGCTGTACTGCACTTTTCGATTCCCCTGTGCTTTTATTGCATACCATTCCTGTTTGACCACATCACAATGTAACTTAAAGAGCAGACAGTCACACTCTCTAGCGCGGCGTTCATTGTACGTTTGTGAATCCTGCATTAAAATGTAGGTCTTTCTTGGGAAGTATTTCATTAAATGAAATGTTTTGCGGTAACATTATTTCGACCCGTGCCGTTAGTAAATCATATATTGCATTTCCTATAGCTTTGTTCTGTGTACCTAACCGCCTTTAATCGTTCCATTCTGCTCGGTGCAATGCAGAATTGACACACGGCCTCTTTCTAGGCTATAATGTGTGCGAGTACACTGCACGCCTCCGAGCGTGCAGATAGAAGCATTGTGTTTGCTTCAGAGGGGCTTGGGTTGCCTGTGTTAGCCTATCTCTGCAATTGATGTGCTTCTCGTGTATTCAGGAAGTAGTCTAATGGCATTTGGAGGAGGGGAGATCATTACCTTCCTTCCTGAGCAGTGTAATTTTTATTTCCTGCCGTAACAGTGTCCTCAGCCAGAATGTACGACAAAAAGAAAATGCTTGCCTGTGCAAAAACTTTTCGCTCCTATTCAACCTTGAATGAGACGAGCATTTTATGTGTTGAAATGTTGCAGAAATTGGCAGGGGTGGCAGGTTTTAGCTTTGCTAAGGAGTGGCCAGAGAAATATTTGCCTGAATTGCTGTGCACCATTGATTATCTACAGTGTTGCACAACTTCTCTCAGTCATGGATGTTGAATGGTGGTCAAATGAATTTGAATGATTATTTGTGCAATCGCTCTCATGAATTCAGTAATGCAGCATGAGAGAAAATAATGCATTAGGAGTCCAGGATATGGCAGCCACTGCATACAATTACCTGTGAAAGGCACTGTTAAATAATGATCTGATAAGTGTGTTATGGTATATTTATAATATAATTGTATTTTCTATTAAACCCATTTACTTCCAAAGATGCTGGCATTGCTGAGCAACGGCAATGCAGCTTTGGCTTAAGTAATATAAAATACTATGCATTATTTAAGACCTCCAACATGAAAAGGTCAGGTGTACCTGAAAAGTGGGCAAGCATCGTGACACATAGACTATTGCTATAGTCTCAACCAACAGCACACCAATTCCTAAAGATCAGTTGGGGTGAATAATCACTTAAGTTACAATTTTTCCTTCTCCAAGAAATATCGGCGTTGAAAATGCACCATATTTATTTACCTTTTCTCCGTACCTTCTGGTGCCAAAACTTTCCTATATACAAGATCTAAAACTCTCAAGTCCTCTATGTAAAGGGTACAAATGATTAGACTGATCTGTTCTAAACTTGTACTCCTTGGATGCACACAGCGTTGCCATGCCAACATAATTTTATGCATAAAGTAAAGAAAATGCTGTCACAATTTGCAGTTAAAACGGAGGTCAACTGGCTGAGCAAAAATGACAAAGCTGGTTCAAGTATTTAAAGCAGCAACGCATGATCACTGCTTCTCTTTTATTCTACCTGCCAGACAGCTGGCTGCCAATTCTTTACATGAAATGCATTGCACCTTCAAAATGAACTCCCCTGAATAGTAAAAGAAGATGCTTTTATTGCGCTTCCTATGGAGACTCATTGCGTTTGCCAATGAGAATAAGTTCACAGTAGACCATTGAAAGCTGCTGTGTATGACACCAACCCGCTCCGTTAAGGCTGCATTTCATGTTTTTTAGGCGCGCTATTTATAGTTAGAAACAATAAATAACTAACTTCTAAATGCATTTCTGTGGCATGGTACAGACCGAAAACAACCATTGTAGATCTCTTTAGTTTTAAATCAAACTATTGACTTATATGGTATATATTCCTGGTTCCTAGCTTTAGCATATACGTGGCTGTGAGGGGATTTTGTAATACTTTTAGATGAACAAGTAGTGACTGCAAGTTCAGCTGGCAAATTTCAGGGGAAATTGGTCAGGCTCCTTGAGCACGGGTTTATGTAGGTGTTGGAAAACAAACTAGGGTATGCTAAAGTTTTATTAATACAATCTCTAAATACATACATTGTATTCAGGAAGGAAGGGCTCTATTCCTTAACTGTAGGGGTACTTTGCGGTAGGTAGGTAGGTATGTATGTACTGTATGTATGTTTATTGGCTTTGCATCTCATCCCAGGCTATGTTTAAAGCAGCATGAATAGGCTTAAGGGTTTTCCATGTAATGTGGGCTTGAGACAAAAGTTGGCACTGTGTGCTCATTTGCATGTCATTTCGCAGAATCCCTTGCTGCAGTATAAGCACTGTATGCTATGTGATAATGGTGAAAAGCAGGGTTGCAGACCTGTCTATGTGCTCACAAGCAATATTTTTATATGCTATACATTGAACACACACCCACACCCTGGGATGAGATGCAAAGCCAATAAACGTGTGTGTGTGTGTGTGTGTGTGTGTGTGTGTGTGTGTGTGTGTGTGTGTGTGTGTGTGTGTGTGTGTGTGTGTGTATACGTACAGCTTTGTCGTTTTGGTTCCCATTGGAACCTTTACCAAGAAAAAGCACTAAACCCAACATCGGCTCTTATGACCCCCTCGGGTCACCTCGTATTGTCTGTTCTATGACTTGCATTTTGAGTTTAAGACTCCACCATCTTTCTTTTCTTGTGGAAAAGTAAAACCGTTATAGAGATTAATTTTAAAAAAAATACAAAAAAAAAACTCAACGAGTACTCTGAAAGCGACAAGAGGATACTGTTTGAATGGGAGTTTTCCAGAACCCCAAGCATACATTAAAGAGGAAAGTGTATTTTAAAGAAAAAGAAACACTAGCAGAAGAGGTCAAGCTTTGAAGCTGCCTGGTACTAGACCCAGTGTGAAGAACTACTTTTTTGGTGAAAAAACAGCAGAGGGAAGGAACACACAAGGAAACCCTACAAGAGTAGGAATAACTGAATAAAGATGGGGTTAAAACTATGATTTTAGTAGCCGTTGGGGATAATGGGTCTTAAATGGCCCAAAATCGTCCTTGCTTTTATACAAATTAATATTTGAGATTACTCTATATTGTTGCTGGTTTAATACACCCTCAAGCAAATTAAAGAATTTGTATTATTCTCTAACCAGTCTTGCCAATCAATCTCAGCAGGTTTTAATGTAAATGTGGTCACTAGGAGATTTTTTTCACTAACCAGCACTGAGATGAGATTGCAAAATGAAGCTGGAAATATCTTGTACTGTTTATTTCTGCTTGTATGGTATTTAGTCTTATATTTGGCAGCTACAGTAACTAATCAATATTTCCCATAGTTTAGTCAATGTGCTTACTGCTTTCATCAATTTAATATCATGCATATATTTTGTTCAATTCCCATTTTTTTATTTTCTTTATATAAAGGCAATGTAAATGCCATCTTGTTTCCTTGGTCTGTGAGAATGTTACAACCATGTTTCTCATTCAGATCCTTGTACTAAATCATTACTGCCTGTGAAGCCAACTGTATCACCTTTTCATTTAGTTATTTATCAAGCTGTCCAGAAGCGTAGATGCAAATACATTTCCTCTGTTAGTGTGATCTAGTTGATCTTAATGTTCTAAGTCAGGCTGAATGCTGTTCAACACAAACAAACTTGCTGCTGTCTCACAGCCATTTGTAAACAGAACATTCTGTTTTCTGCTAAAGTAGCTCTTCATCTACCCAGCCATAGAGCACCTTATCTGTCAAGGATAATGTGTGAGGATGCACTAGTCACAGAGATGGTCGATTTGGGGGCCCTATGAAAGAATGTCAATTATGCTTATTTACCCAGTAACCACACTTCCTGTTGGAGGAGCTAACAAATGAATGTTTATCCTTAACATTATATAACATCCTGTTCTTGCATATCACTGCAGCTTATTCAGAATGTTTAATGAGTAAGATCCAAAGATTGGGTCCAGAACATATGGACTTTGTTACATGCCCAAGTTGTTCCTGGGTAGGACTGCACCTTTTATTCACTTTATGGAGATTTTTGCTCTCTGGCAAACCTGAAGGGGTGTCTGGCGGAAAATGGGGACAACCAGAGGATTGATCGCATGCATACAAAGCTATTCTTGAATAGTCTGACTGCTATACGCATCATACCCAAAGTTTATTTTACTTCTTTCAGAGCCTGATGGCCATCAGTGCCTTATTCATTGTCAAAGTAACTGTTCCTTCTTCTGTCTTTGCCCTTGTCACCATGTAAGGTGGCCAGAAGCACAAGTCTTCTTGTGTCCCTGAAATGAATTAATGTTTTAATCTTACTCATTATTGGAGTTTGTGGTCTGACTCGAATAATCTTCTAGTGTGGAGGCCTCTGTGTCTATCTACAACTCGAAACTCTAAGCAAGTTAGAATCAAACATCTATCTTTCTGACCGAAACGTCCACTCTTGAAGGAGATGAAAAGTAATGTTCCACATGCTGCCTTAGTAGTTTTAATGATAAAAGACAACAGTTGGATCAAATATAAACAAACAATATACAAACTAGTGATGGGAGGTCGGTTCTCTTCCTGGACACAACTTAACATTTACCATATGATTAGCAAACCTGTTCCATGCAATGTTGACCTTTTCCCATGGTCTTTATTCAAATTGCCTTATTTAAACTATGTTGGAGAAGCCGGTGCCGTTGGTTTTTTTTTTTTTATATATATAACTTAAGTTTTTATTGAGTTTTACAGATATATTGTACAACATAACATAACATATAAATTGTAGTATGCCTACTTGAGATATAAACTTATGACATACAATGGGTGAGCCTGCCCAGCTTTTCGAGCCCTACTTGGCCAGACGGCGTACTATGGCCTAATAGATTAGTTGAACAAATTTTAAATAGTATAACCGAAATGGTAGAAAAATAATAGCGCTAATAATTAAAGATATGTCAACAAACATATATACACGCATATATCAAAAAAAAGGGGGGGGGGGAGGGAAGGAGATGTAGGGGAGGGGGGGGGAGGTATGCTAGATAGTGTCTGTGGTATTCCTCTTCATGCTTCTTATGGAATGGTCTAGGCTGTGGTCTAGTTTATTGTAAGCGGTTCCACTACAACGTCCCTGTGATACTTTAGAGGTGCAGTAGGACTATGTCCTGTGTCTCTAATGTGGAAAGGCTTGTTCTCTCCCAAGGAGAACGCATCTATTTCTATCAAAGCCATATTGATTCTCTCTCAACCCTTGGGATGTCTGTCTGGGTCAGCCAAGGCGTCCAGACTTTTAGGAAATTGGTGCCAGTGTCGTTAACTAGACTCGTTAACTTCTCCATCTGGCAAATAAACCATATTCGATTCCGAATCTTTGGGATATTTGGGAGGTCAGGGCGTTTCCATAGTGCTGCGATCTCGCACCGCGTGGCTAGTGCAAAATGTGCGATTAGTTTATTATTTGCTTTAGTGAGACCCGGTAATGGTCTGTTTAAAAGGAACAGCCATGGGTCCGGTGGTATTTCAAGGTCAAAAATCCTCTGAATCCAATTTCTAATTGATTCCCAGATTGGGGAGATCCGCGGGCAAGACCACAGCATATGTAACAGATCTGCCGTTCCTCCACACTGTCTCGGGCACAGCGGGGAGGAACCCGGCACAAAACTTGATCATTTCAGTGGGGTGAGATACCATCTCATAAGGACTTTATATGCGTTCTCCTTGAGAGTGGAGCAGATGGAGCACTTTGCTGCGGCTAAAAATATAACATTCCACTCCTCATCCTCTAGGATCTCCCCTAGATCTGTTTCCCATTGGGATCTGAAGGAGGGTGTTTGTTGCCCTTGTGTGGCAGAACTGATCACTTCTCTATATAACTGTGAGATAAGTCCCTTAGTATCTGTTTCTGCCAGACAGAGCTTTTCGAAGGAAGTCAATGGGGGATATGGAGCAAATTTATTATAGAACGCTCTGACCTGGAGATATCTAAAAAAAAATTGAGTGGGGCATATCTTTTTCCAGTCTGATGTGATCGAATGTTTTGATCTTTCGATTATAACCCTCCAGGTCTTTAATACGTTTGTATCCTTTTTGTATCCAGATTGAGATATTACTACCTATTAGGCCCGGAGCGAATAAAGGATTGTTCCATAAGGGGGTCATCATAGTATGTTTTGTCGTGTGGGAATGCCTCATCTTATTTGCCTCCCAGATTGCCAGTGAGGAGGTCATCGAGGAGACCGGCATGTGGTGCCGCTGCTTTTAACACTTTTCCACTTTTTTTTATTTAATCCTCAGGCACACTAACCCTGCTCTGTTTTTTATTTTTCCCCCAGGGAAAATTATTAAAATGTGTTATTGTGACAGTATGAATATACTGTAAATGTGGGAGGTTGGGTCGAAACAGGATTTTTTTGTTTTCACCCACTGTACAACAGAACTGAGTTCATCTTTTCACTCCGTTTAACCTTAAACAATTCGGTAAGCTGATAATATTTTACAGAGAAGTGTTTTTATTTTATTTTTATGGCAATTTTGGCATACTTTTATCTTTTTCAGATTATTTTAGAGCCCAAACTATTGCTTTAAGAACTGTATTGTAAATCTTTACAGATGTTTCATTTTCTTTAGTCCTAAAAGTCATCAATGCAACAATGATTTTGTTTCAAATAATACAAATAAAAAAGACCCCTCTTTAAAGCAGTGCTGTTATAAGAGAGCATTTAACATTGAATTCCTTAGCTTCTCCAGCAGCCCTGTGTTTCGCTGTATGCTATTGGTGACAAGCCGGTTCCGTCCATTTCAACAATTCGATTTTGGACAATTATTGAAGCTAAAAATGCAAGTTCAGTCATCCTTTACTCTCGCTCTCTTCCAACCAATGTGGTGGGGTTTTTTTGTTAAACCAACCAAAGTAGATTAAACTGTATCTTGCAGTTTCCGAGAAAAGTAGGGCCCTGTCAGTCTTCAGCATGGCTTATGCCCTATCCCCTTGCTTTGACTACAGAGGCATTTTTGACAGCTTTTATAATGTGGTTTAAAACAGAGTTTAAGAGCGACACCTACTGGAACACAATGGGATCTCCTCCGTCTCGCACAGTGAAATCTCAATGCAGTGGTGTCGAACATTCAATAACTGTAGAGTCAACAAAAAGAGACAGATCATACCGCAGTCCTAGTTTATTTATTTATTTTCATATTTTTCTCGGGACTTCACCGTAAATGTTTGTAGTTAAAGCAAAATGTCCCCCTCCACACCTACTGGAAATGATTTCAGTACATTATATGGAGCAGCTGCTGAAATCTTCATGGATAATCTTCTATATATGTTAGAATAATTGGAGATTGCGCTAGGGCATAAACAATAATAGCATCCAATTGATCATTAGAGGATCGAATGCTAATGTCCAGTACATGCTTGGTTTACAAATGTAAAGTTGCTGGAGAAGTACTGTAGCTCAGTGGCACGATTATTCACTGCAAGCTGGTGAACCTGTTTCCAACTAAATGTAAGGTTGACCTTGTGACCTTGACAAGTCCGTGTTCCTCCCTGTACCTCAGGCACCAACAATTGGACTAAACGTCTCGTAGGGACTCGTCCCTAAAAAATATTCCATAGGCATAGATGGTCTTAACTATATTATATTATGCTGCAATGCAAGCCCCTCTGTCAGCCAATGTGTGTTGAAGAGAATATTGATTAGATCATCTAAAAGGCAATGCTACGGACAGCAGAACCAGTTTGTTGGGAAGTAAAACTAAGGGCTACAAAAGTTCAATGGAATCCTAGTTATACTGAGGCTCTCAGTGTTCAATTAAAATGTAACATTGTTTATTTACAATAATACATTTTGGTTTTTGACCGGCATGTAGGGGAAGGTTTGGGGATATCTTTGCAGCCAGATCTGGACAGGCCACGAATTTTCAAGAACACAAATTTGTATTCAATTATTCTGTTAATGCACGGGGAAGTATAGCAGTAAAATTAACAGAAATAGTGGATGAGTGAAGGGTTTTTTAAAATCTACTATTGCCTCTGGAAATAGTTGAACTTTGTTGGGCACTTTGTAAATTCAAATAGGCAAAATCCAAGAATAAGTGTCTCAGCCCAACTAGAGCTTTTTGGTTTACAGTCAAGGAGTAAGATAGCATCAATCAGTACATTGTAAAATTTGACTTCTTTTGTTAGGCTTTACCTAAACAACGGTAAAGTATCATTTGTTTGGTTTCTTTTCATTTGTAATACTTACTGGTTTCACTTTTTTTCTACATTTGAGCTGCACACCATAAAATACATTATATTCTGTTTTCCACTTTCTTGTTAAACCTTTTTTTGTGTCCCAGTGCAAAAGCACCTTTTTGTACATAACTGATCTCCTAGATATATTTGCTTTCAATTTGTCTTGTGCAGTTTCCTCCTATAAGAAACAATATTTTGCTGTCTATCGATTAAAATGTGTCTTGTATGGTTTCTAAAGAGCGGAATCATGTGTCATTTTCGAGGTCATTTAAAGCTGCAGTTCAGTCTTTGTTTTTTTTTTTTTTTTTTTTTATTTTTTTACTTCAATAGTTTTATGTGTGCAATCTCTAATTAGCTAAAGAACAGTATAGCTGCAGGTCAATTCGTTTTCCATGTATTGATAGGTCGAAATTTGGTGACATATTTAAAGCTGGCATTTGTTTATAATCTGCTTGACTGGCAGTGGAAGCTCATGAATATTCATGAGCAATCCTGCACAGACAAGTGCTAGAGGGAGGGCAGGGCTGACAAAGGGGTGTGCCAGGGCTTGTGACAGGACATGAAGGGACAGTGCCTTAGCAAATGGCTGTTTAAATAGAATACAAGAAAATTGGTCTTTAAAAGTTGTTTTTTTTAAAACAGAAAATGCTAAAAGTATTTTTTCTTACTACAGAACTGATTTATTAAAAAAACCACACATGCAGGATATTGACTGAACTGCAGCTTTAATTTGAATCTTTGGTTAATGTGTTAGATGTTTGTTATATGCCATGCTTCAAATTAACATTGCCACTGGCAAAAAAGCTTTTATGACTAAAAAACAACATTTAGTATTTTCCTGAAAGTCTCAAATTTAGCTTTGGTTTCCACAAGTCAGTGTCTCAAAGTGCATTATTACCCCGACCCTGTGAAAGTGGCACCATTCTCAACTTGAACGAACACTTTAATGTACAGTCAGGGTGTTTTTGAAAGCTTTGCACATTGAAGAGTAATGCAGTTCATCTATTTCATATCATTAGTAGTCTCGAGTGACTGCAAATGTTTGTTACAGACAAACTACAAGGGTTTTTGCATGTATTTTTCTTGTACATCTAAAAGGATTATTATCAAGCGGCACTAAACAACCAATCCTCTTTTTTTTTTTCCCCTCATGCTCGTACACATAATACAGATTAGTGGTAGGGCACATGGAGAGCTGTAGTTATTATAGTCTGTTTATGCCAAGCGCATTGGAGAAAGAATGGACTTAGAGTAGTTTGCCTGGGACTAAGTGTAAAGCCAGCTTTAGTCTACACAATCCTGGTGAATCCCCTGAGATAAGGAGCCAGAAGATGGCACCTACTGATTGATGGGATGAGGATAAGCCTTGCACACCACTGCCTGTTTGTAGAAGTCATATGCTCTCAGATCATATATTAACTACAGTGATACTACACAAACAAAGTGGCGTTATATTAAATGAAATAATAGGGGACAGCGGTTTTTTTGACGCATTGGGTTTCTCTTTGCAGCTAGGTATTCATTTTCCCACAGGTAAATTTGTTTTTATGGATAAGGAACTCTTACCCCCAGCTTTATAGACCTTAGGGGTCACGTACAATAACGGTGGTATAGCAGCCACTTAAGTTAATAAAAAAAATTACACCTTTTCATTCCTTTTTATATTAAGTCCCTAATAATTTGTAGTCTCCTAAAATGTAATTGTGTGTGTCCATGATTTTGGGCATGGGCATGCAAAAGCATAGCACTCGTTTACTTAGTCATCAATCTACAAGTGAGATTGAAATAGGGTATTCCCACCACCATCTCAAAGTACCAGTGTCCGAGTCACTCGCTTTAGAAGTCTCTGCAAAGAACTTATTTTTGTCGCTCATTTTTTTTTTTTTTAGAACCGTTTCTTGCAACTTCACAATGAGATGAAATACGGTAATTCCGTTTTTGGCCTTTGATCCAAATGCCATATTGCAGAGATTCTCAACTCCAGTCTTCAAGACCTCCGAACAGGTCAGGGTTTCAGGATAGCTTTGCTGTGATATCCTTAACCTGACCTGTTCTGGACATCCCAGCAAAGCTATCCTGACCTGTTGGGGGGTGGCGGCGGGGGGTCTTGAGGACTGGAGTTGAGAACCTCTGATGCTTTATAAATAAAACATACACTATGGCAGACTGGGATATTGCACTCAAACCGGCAAAAATATTGCATAATACATAAAGGTAAACATTGGGAATATGGAGTCCATGTCCCGTAGAGCGTGCAGTCTAAGGCCTGGGACATAGTAGCTTCAGCCGCACTGAGCAGATGCACTAACCCCCTGCATCTGTCATCAGCGCGGCTATAGTTTCCCCCTCTGCATGCGTGCTGATGCGTACGGAGGCTCAGAAACTTTGCCGAGACAGGCAAGTTTCACATTTGCTGCTCGGGGAAGCGATGTGAGCGGTCACGTGACCGCTTACATCCAATGGGAACGAGGGACTAGCCCCGCCTCCTGACAAGCCTCCGCCCCGACCCCAGAGCGCGCTCACTGCCTCGCCTGCAAGGACAGGAAAAAGCTCAACTTTGAGCAGGCGAGGCGCGGCTGAACCCTCTATGTCCCAGGCCTAACTGTTGTACTGTCAGACAAAAGGAGTACATGGAAGGGCACAATTGATAGGACCAGGTTAAAAGGGCAAATGTGTATTCAGTGGATCATGTTGTCATTTAACAATGCTATGGAAAAATGCTTCATTGTAAAAGTGACTTTTCAGATGGGTCTAAAAGATGGGGAGAGTGGGAGCTTGATTGAATAGTGAGAGACTAAGCGTTCCAGAGGTAGAGTGCTACGAGAGAGATTTCAGGTCAGCTGGCTAGAAGGCGGTCTTCATCAGCAGTGGAAAGAGAGATGAGAGCAGAGAGATGACGAGGAACCAGAGGCGTGAAGAGCCTTGCGGGCAAGTGTGTCTGAAGAACCTTCAAGTACAGCTTGAATAAAGCTTACCTATAAGCCTTTTCAATGGGTTTCTAAGAAGTATATTTAAAAAAAAAATAAGAAATAAATGTTTATTACTTCATTAAACGTTGAATGGACAAGTTGTTTTTCTCTTTTCTTGTAATGAGTTTCATTTTATAAAATGCCTACTAGACAATGGGAAGACATCAGTGAAAACATTGCAATGCCACTCGGATATTGAAACCTCATTAGTATAATGACTTTTTGATGTAACGTCAATTTAGTTTATTTATAAAATATTGGGCAAATTAAAATGTCTATACTATGAAAGAGAAGGAAGACGCCATTGATTTACAGGTGTAAGAAACAAAACAATTGCAAATTGCAACTATGAATCTAACGTCTCTAGCTCTGCACAGCACAGATACGCTCTCCCATTAATGTTCAAACTGTGCCAGCAATTTCATTACAAATATATTGTGGCGTGACATGTTTTTTCTATTTAACGGCGATGGCTTCTTCCTTCACTGATTAACCCCTTTCCTGTCCGAAGCAAACAAAAAAAAACAATGATGGCCATTTTTTGAGAATTTATTTGGTTTGATTTTGGTATGCTTTAATTTAAGCGAATTACAAATTAAAGGTCTTTATCAGTGTGTTGTTGTTTTTCAACCGGGGTTCCCCGGGCATCCCTAATGGGTTCCCTACAATTTTCAGGTCATTTGAAAATCGTACAAAAAACAGAAGAATTTAAAATGCATCTGATCTCTGACGCTCTGTTAGAGAGGTCTGGGGTTCCTTACAATGCATCTGATCTCTGACGCTCTGTTAGAGAGGTCTGGGGTTCCTTACAATGCATCTGATCTCTGACGCTCTGTTAGAGAGGGCTGGGGTTCCTTACAATGCATCTGATCTCTGACGCTCTGTTAGAGAGGTCTGGGGTTCCTTACAATGCATCTGATCTCTGACGCTCTGTTAGAGAGGTCTGGGGTTCCTTACAATGCATCTGATCTCTGACGCTCTGTTAGAGAGGGCTGGGGTTCCTTACAATGCATCTGATCTCTGACGCTCTGTTAGAGAGGGCTGGGGTTCCTTACAATGCATCTGATCTCTGACGCTCTGTTAGAGAGGACTGGGGTTCCTTACAATGCATCTGATCTCTGACGCTCTGTTAGAGAGGGCTGGGGTTCCTTACAATGCATCTGATCTCTGACGCTCTGTTAGAGAGGACTGGGGTTCCTTACAATGCATCTGATCTCTGACGCTCTGTTAGAGAGGACTGGGGTTCCTTACAATGCATCTGATCTCTGACGCTCTGTTAGAGAGGACTGGGGTTCCTTACAATGCATCTGATCTCACGCGCTGTTGGGGAGGGTTGGGGGTTCTACAGACTTTCACAATATAATTATAGGGTTCCTTACCCTAAACCCACTGTTTACATATTGGAGTCGCCTGCAATACTGTGTTAGGCAGAGTACAAATCAAAGCTTTTTATAGACTAAAACACCAGTTCTTCAAAGTAGGGAAGAAATGATCATGTATTTTTTTTTCTTTAACCATATATATTATTCGCATGCTGCTTTTTTTTAAAGATTGTACTGTAATTTGACATGATGGTGTCTCTGGTAGTCTCGCTCACTGCCTTTGAAGTTGGTGAACCTGGTTGGAATTTGTCTCTACTCTCCTTGTGACCTTGATCAAGTCACTCCATCCCCCTGTGCCTCAGGCACCAAAATTAGATTGTAAGCTCTATGGGACAGGGACTCCTTGTGCTTGCAAAATGCTCTGTGCAGTGCTGCATACACTGTCAGTGCTATGTAAGAGAAAAATAATATTCTTATGGCCATACCTTTTTCATTTAATCATGTGGTTGGGGTTGTCATGGTGATGCCAGTAGGAGTGGTTTTGGGACATTTCCTTTCTAATTAGTTCACAATTGCCTTGAAAAATGAAATGCCTTCAAATCAAGGGTGACGCGCAGATGAGGTGTTATAAGTTATTGTGTTGACATGTGAGGTACAGTAAAGTGTGGAGCTGTATTTCTGTTGTATATTGTGCAGTGTCTGTTTGACACACCAAGTAGAGATTGTCCACACAACACAGTGTAGATACTGTATGTACTACGGAATTCTGTACTCTGCTTACAAGTACTGGATTAGTTTCATGTTTAACGAAACCAGAAATGTCTCAAAACTGTTATGTATTTTTTTTCCCCTCTTGGGCATCAGAGAGAGGTGGATGGGGGGGAGGGGTTTATTCATTAAGCTGCAATACTGCCAAAAGGGGCGTTATTGCAAGGAAATTCCCACTGACCTCAATGGGATTTTTTGTGCGATGGTCCCCCCAATTGGCACCATCGCAATCTCCTAAATAAACTCCCAGGTTTGATCATCCAATCTGCAAACATTGCTAAACCTGGCAGATTTCTGAAAACCTTTTCCTCCAGTGACAAATAATAGTATATTTTTAGTTACGGAAATTTATCAGCAAAACGAAATTTAGAACAGTGCACAACGTTTTACATACAATGAGTCTCATTAAATATAAAAGTATTAAATATAAAATATAGCTGTTCTTTATTTTATACCATTTTAAGTGTTGTACACAGACTGTAAACTGGCTTGTCCACCGTTATAACTGGAACTAGGTCTTAAATATAATGTTGCACTACACTAGGCCCCTTGACGATGTCAGATGCACATTATAGTTGACACCACTCTCTTCAGTCCCTACTTAATGTCATGATGTCTTCAATGTGCTTTATAAGGCTGCGTTTATAGTACTGGTGACAGCATGCAGCCGCAAAGCAACTTAATGTAGTTTGTAGCGACCGTCCATAGTCGGCGCGACGTGTGACATCACTGCGACCAAAATCACTAGTGAAAAGAATTTGAGATTTCCAGAGACAGACGCACCATGTGACTGGCAGCAGCCAATCACATAGCCCCTTGCCGACGGCAACGTGTAGCGTCGCTGTAGCCAGCAGCCTAAGAGCTCCCCAACATGAAGACCCCTTCCCAACATATTGAGCGCCTTTTTGATCATTGTTATTGCGGGAATGTGTTTGTTTTTCTTCCCTGCCTCCCTTTCTAGCAATACTGTTTGGTCTTCAGTTTAGAAGACAGAAAATCACAAATATACAAACTGTTTGTGAATGACCTTTTTCTTTTGTTGATTAGAACTTCTTGTGCATATTAGAGTAGAGTGCTTTGCTTTGGTTGGGTAGTCTGTGCAATTGAAAAACCAACAGTACAATTGCATGCAAAAAAGCTTGGTTTGATAATGCCAGAGTCCCGATCTGTTCCCTGCACGGCTGATTTAGCTTACTGGCCAATGAAAAGCTCTTCCGTTTTCCGGACAGAATTCTTCATCTGTGTAGCTCAGATGTTTTTGGATCTGTTTAGTATGTGAAATGCACATGGTGTTAATAATAGATGACAACTGTCATGCTTTGCAAAAGGGATAGCCAACTGCAAGATGGGGGTACAAATATGTTGACATGACCATTTAGCCTAATTGAGAATTACATTCAGTAGAAAATTCAAACCAACTAAGAAAAATGGCTACAATAAAATCTCTTGAATGTGATTTTTGTAATTTTTTTATGACTTTCTGAACTAAAAATGTTTTCTCTTGAAAGAATAACTTGGTAACGTTGCTGCCTTTGAAGTGGGTGAAACTGGTTTCAGTCCCAGCCTGATTTTCCGTGGGCAAGTAACTTAATCTCCCTGTGCATAATTCACTAACATTAGTTAGTATAGGGACTCATTGTACCTGCAATAATTGCATATACAGGGCTGAATGCATGGTCAGCACAGTGCAATCATTTGTTTTATTATTGTGTAATAGTGTTTCCCCCACCCGGTGGAAGATTGGGCCAGTACTACGTATGTGGTGCATGATACCTGCTAGTAACAGGAGGGCTGAATCGTCCGCCGGTGGTAGTGGGGACACAGGACTAGGCTTCTGGGGTCCATACCCCACATATCTCTTTAGCAGTGCAGCGCCTCCATCTGCTGTGGGCTCCAGGGAACTGAAGGTGATCTCCCACGGTAGAATGATTACCTCTCCCCCCAGTAAGGTCACACACCAGGCCAGAGGTATAAGCAAACGGGAACGGTTTATAATCCTCACTGTACAGCACAGTAACAAGGCAGGGTTCTGCCCGATGCAGTCTCTCAGCTACTCACTGAAGGATGGTCCCTGGACCTTCACTACAAAGCGAAGCACCCGCAGCAGTCCCAGCTCTTCCCTGCCCCTCTATCAGAGGCAGAGGTATGGTACACACTCTGTCCCCCGGAGGGAAGAGGACCAGAATAGGCCCAATAGTCAGGCTCTTGGCTGTGTGACCTGCCCCTCTCAAGTGGGTAGAGGCACTACTAAATTTGGGACGACACTGCCCTTAAGTACAGCCAGGAGGAAGGCACCAGGTCTGTCTCATGATTGGTCATACCCAGGCCGGATGTCACCGCCTCCCACTGTCACTCAGGTGCAGCTCCTCGGAGGGGGAAACCCCCATATAAACTACTGGCAACCTGATTGCCCTGTACTGGCAGTAAGCCCTGGTGCAGAGTAGTAGCCATCAGGTGACCTGGCTACAATTGTTATATTCCATTTCTTCACAATTTTTTGCTTTGATACAGTATGTATCAAAATTGGCAAATAAACGCAGACTTCCTCTCACCAGACCTAGTGCCATTTCAGTGCCCATTTTTAGTGCCTGCTACGAGTACAAGTATTTGAAAATGTGGCTTGACAATAGAATGGCTGCTTGGCCTAGAACTATCGCTTGGACATGAGGGAGGTATATATGAAAGCACAAGAGCTGTACTAGGGTGAAACCACTCTTCAGCAATCTATACATTTCCCCAAGTTATCTTCTGATATCGGCTTTATATTGAGAATTTTAACACTCCATTTTATTATTTCAATCGTGCTGCGGCTTTTTGTTGTGAAATACTGCATCACGAGAACATGGTGAGATCTGTTCATTTCCTAGAAGGAATTTGATAATGTGCCGATCAATCTGGACTTCTAATCGGAAACAAACATTGTGTGCTTTTTTTGTTTTTCTTACATTTGATTTTACAGGGTGGTTGAGCTGCGTGCGTGCGTGCGTGCGTGCGTCTGTGTGTCTGTGTGTGTGTGTGTGTGTGTGTGTGTCTTGCTGCAAATATTTGTACATTGTGATCAGTTTTGCATTGCTTTCTCTGGAGTTGTTGTGACGCACATATTCTTTTCACTCCCAACATTGTACTTTGAGTGATTCTGTCCTGTATTAACGGCCGTTTGTTGCCTTTCTTTTCAGAGTGCTGCAGCTGCCCCCAGCCCTGTTCTAGGAAACATTCCTCCAGGGGATGGAATGCCAGTGGGCCCCGTCCCTCCAGGCTTCTTTCAGGTATGCACAGACCTTACACACCAGCACAAATTAGAGAGCTCAAAACCTAAATTTAATGTGAGCTCCTGGTTCATATGATATAATCCATAGGGGGAACAAACCAAAAGCAGGGCTCCATATATAATAGAACAAAGTAAAATTTAACTTTAAGTCTACATATACAATGATATATGTCTTGGCAGCAACTATACTGATGCAGCGGCCGTTATTCGAACACATCTCGGCGCCGATTTTGAGTTCTCTGCTGTTCCCCACGCAGCATGAACGCGGCAAATCACCCCAGGCACCCGCGCTTAGCGCGGATGTTTTGTTTGAATTTCATGGATTCTGTTTCTTCGTTTGCAATAAAATGGATTAATTGTAATGTGTACAGTACTGTGCTCCTGTGCTACTGTGCTACTGTGTCAATTTCATGTTTTTAAAAGCCAGAACACTAAAATTCGTTTTTCTGCACTCACTACGCTCGCATCTTAGTGCGGGAAGGCTGGAATTCATCCCGCGGTTTCAAATCGGGATTCCGATGTACATGACGCGTGAAGTTTCCGAATAACGGCCGCTGCATCAGTATGCTGTATATAGTTTTTAAATGCAGTATTCAAACTTGTATTTCTTGTGCTGTAGATTGAGCTACTTTACACCGTACCATACTCTCTCCCATTTTATGGTAAAAAGCTGTTGGCAGAAGTGCAATATCTAAAATGTTCTGCAATTAGCATATGTTATAAATGATTTCTCAATGCTATTCTTTGCAGAACGATTACATACTCATGACTTCCTCAGTACTGTACATTAACATGAGCCTTTATGGATTAGATTGTATCTGTAAGTTCTGAGGTTGCACCAATAGGCACAAGATAATCAAACTCTTATCTCTATGAACATAGTACTTAAGCCAAGTGAGAAACTGAAAAAAATTGGTTACATCAAGGAAGGGAAAGTAAATATCAATGTTTTTTTTTTTTTTTTGCCGACAAACTTTCCTATTTTTTCTTTTCAAAATATGTTGCTCCGGTTTAAACAAAATGTTACACGTTACCTGGAGTCGCACCAGAGCTTTAAAGATCTGGTGAGATTTCAGATCTTGTAAAAGTGGGTTTACTATAAATCGCTAGCTGACTCCGAATTGTTGCAATAACGAGCGAGGGAGCTATATCTGTTCAAATCCGTATTCCATTACATGATTAGACTGTACATTGAAGGCCCAGTGCTGGAGCAGCTTTATTAAGGAGAAATGCCTTGATGACCTTACTTCATTCATAAGTTCTTTTTTTTTTTTTTATTACATGTTGTATTCCTTGTTTAAGTTTCCATCTAATGTGTGCAAAAAAAGTACCACAAAAGACTCTTGGTTAAAAAAATGGCGCTGAAGGGATTTCTTTTTAGATATTAATTTGTGTCGGCAGTTCTAAAATGCACATCAACCATACTACATTTTGCAAATCAATACCGGTGCAGTTTAAACTTTGTTAGCCTTTTTGTGTCGGAGAGAGGAGATAACAAGACCACGTGGCCCGAGTATAACAGTGGGTTTACCTTCAGGGGATAGTACAAGCATACTTACTTTTCACTGGCTGTTCGATAACGTTCAAGTTGCCTTTTCATTTGTGTTCCCACTTTTTGAATAAACAGAAGATATTTAGGTATGAACTTTAACACACATACTCTCTTGTAGATGTGAACCAATACCACATGTTTAATAATCTAAATCTATGTGTGGTAAGTGCAGATAAAACGTCAGTATTGCCAATTCTTTCTCATGTAATGCTATTGTTCCAGAAAGTGTAGATCAGCATATCAATAATAGTAAATTGCACCAAACAAAGTTGAGGGTGCACACTTCCCACCATTTATGGCCCCAGTATTGTTTTATGGCCAATGGCCTAGCAGGGAGTACAGGAACACATTGTGAAACAAATGGCATTGGGAGGCAGCTCTTTCTATCAGATATGCGTGACCTCTCCTGCTCATTCCTTACTGACCCCAGGCCTATGAGTTAATAATTACAAACAGTAATTAGGGTCATTAGCAAGAAGTTTTTTTGGGGGGGAGGGTGGGGGGTGTACCTAGGCAATTCAGGTCTGCTTGGTTTTGATTACCAGGAAGTTGCATTGTACTTATTATGTTGGAGGTGCCTCCTAGCTTGAAGATAAAAGATGCCTAGAAACGCATGTTCTAGGCCTCTGTGATTTATTAGTTTATTTTACTTTAATAGAAACCTTTTATTATTCATCTATATTTACCTTCTGTACCCTCTCTCTGATCCATGTATAAATGTTTAAGAACATCCGGAATGCTTTGCATTGAGATGCCATAAAACAGTCCTCATTACCCTGACATGTAATGAACATGACATGACCGCCCCTCATTCTTCAGTAAATCCCAAATTGTTTCAAACTCAAGGTTCCATTTTGCATGGCACTCATTTCCTGTCGTAATTTTAATAAAAGGTGGAATTTGTTTTATAAATGAATCAGTTTTGTAGTATTAAAGAATGGTGACTTTTTTTTTTACATTTTTTTATTTTGACTCTTGCGGCCATTTTTAATGTGTTTTAATTTACTGAGCATCCTTTGGTTTGTATATCAGGTTTTATTCCACCTCCACAGCAGTGCAAGATTTTTGTAATACTTTTCTGTTTGTGATAAATGTTTCCAGCAGTTTGAGCTGCAAACTGTAACCATAGATAATGTTGCCGTAGTAATATCAAGATACATTGTAGCTGCTGAGGTTATACTCACTGAAGGATTGATTGAAACCGAAAGGCACATTGTTTAGGCACGCAATCAGGATTTTCCCAGATTTGTAACAGGAGTAACAACCGATTGCCAGCGTAGGTAAGAATGTAGAATGATACATTGTCACATGGTGTACAAATAAGGAGAAAAGAAAAAGGGGGCATGTAGTGTTGCTGCTTTAATAAAAGATCAACGTTTCAAACCAGAACCTTTTCCAAGTCTTCATAAAGGTTCTGATTTGAACCGAAAGATCTTTTAGTAAACCTTTGATATTAAGTCATGTGCCTGATCTTTTCCCTTTATGCTTTTATTCTTGCATGAGCACCCTGGCAATGTTTTGGTTGTGTCGCAGTATTTCCATATAGATAGAAGTAGTAACACACACACAAAAGGGAACGCTAAATATTGCCTTTCAGTGGGGATGAATCCTGTTTACACATTCCTCTGCAGTGAGAGATCAGTTAAAAAAAATAACACAATATTCCGTGCGACTTGTTCCCTTCAAAATATGTCTAGCTTGCCATCTAGTGGAAAGAGGCGGTAAACACCCTCATTTCCCTCTGCTAGAGTTGTTGACTTAATGCATTATTTTAGATGTCTCAAAGTAGGAGTAGAATAAGAATAACCTTTTATGGTTTTGAACGAATTGAAGGTGAAGTGAAAATCCTATTCTTTTATAGTATCCTACAACTTGATACCAAGGTCGTGTGGCTTTTTTGCCATTTTTAGTTATAGGGCTAGTTCTAATGGTTATCGGTACATATTATTTTATTTTTCGGACGAATGATTGCTTTAATCTAAATATTTATTGGTGCAATGCGAGTTATAAACTGCTGTCTTTAAAAACCTAGTCTGGTATACACCCAAGACACCTTATCTTATCAAGCCCAAAAAGGGAATTATAACCATTCCTCCAATTTTTGTTTGTTAACCGTCTAATCTCTTTTATCTGTCAAAAATATCATATTGTAAACTGCTTAACAATGTAATTGGCACCTTAAGACCAGCAAAATTATAAGTAAAGCAAATAAACTCTTCGTCTTCGGTTTCTTTGGAAACGAGGACAGTTTTTTTTCTTTTTTGCAGAGACTGAGGGGTGGTAGGTAGTTGTAGTAAAAAGGGGTTTCTTCGACCCTGCTCCTGTCTCTACTAGAGAGCGAATGAGGATAAGGGAGTGTGATGTCTTGCTTGTTGGAAGCACCTGTTCGGGACACCGTGATATCCCATTAAAGGGAACAGCTAGAGGAAGCTAAACCCTTCCCAGCTTGCAAACTAACTTTAAATATATATATATATATATATATATAGAGAGAGAGAGAGAGAGGTATCAGTACCGTGTTAGCCGAGCTTCAATAATCAAAAAATAAATAGATGATACCGTTCTGTGGCTAATGAAATGCTTTTATTTGTGCGAGCTTTCGAGATACACTGATCTCTTCTTCCGGCGATGTTGCTTCATTCATTGTAACATCGCCGGAAGAAGAGATCAGTGTATCTCGAAAGCTCGCACAAATAAAAGCATTTCGTTAGCCACAGAACGGTATCATCTATTTATTTTTTGATTATATATATATATATATATATATATATATATATATATATTTATTTGTAGGAGTCTGATTCTCATGTAAAAAGCATTCATCACTTGGATGTATACCCCTTAAACATCCTACTGCTGATTTGTTCATTTTGGTCGTAGGCGGGACTGCACCTTTACAGCCTGCAATAGGAAGGAATAAATAAAGATTGAGTACACATTCTATAACATGGTGGTTGCTTTGTAGTTCTCTGTAGAAAAAAAATGTTTTTTTGTGGATGTTGTGTGTTTATTTTGGGGTATATTTCTGTCAACTTTCTGTAATTTCACTGTTGTAATACCCTTGTACTTTACCACACGCCCATGAATTTGTTTGCACCGTCATATTTTGGGTAACTTTGCTTTACATATTGTTAATATTTTGGAAACTCTTGTGGTCAGTAGAAGAAATAGACGCACCTTTTGGTTTCTCGCCATCTGAGATTAAACTGGGCACTTTTTTTCCTTTTTATGTCCATAATTAAATATTCTAAAAAGCCATAGTATACCTCATCCTGTCGGAAAGTGTGAATATGGTGTTGGGTTGCATAAAGCGCCAGTATACTGGTTAAAGAACAGCCCTTGAAGTAGTCCTTAAATAAAAAAATTTAAAAAAAAAAAACAATTCTAATCCTGTCCCTGTACTTGTTGCTCTCTAGGGACCTTCAGGTTCACGGTCATCACCGCACGCACAGCACCTACCTCACAACCTCAGCAATTCCATGATAGGACCCCACGGTCAGGTAGGAGGCCACAAAGAAACCTCTCTTTTAACCCCTGCACTGCAGTGAGTTGCAGGCCCTTCTGGCAGAGACGGGGTTAAGGTCCCAGGCGAATCCACATGAAGTATTTTGAAATCTTATTTTTCACGTTAGCTTGCACTGAAACGTAGAAGAGTTTGCATCCTTTGGCCCGTCTCTTGTGTGGTGTCACTAGTTCTCCTATTCTCCTAAGGGCAAACGAACTCTCCTTTAAAATAAAATGTAAAATCCCCAAATAGTCCAAAGACATCAAATAAGTGAAATGTTTGCCACAAGGATGACTGCCTATCTTTAAGCCAATTACATTGATAAATAGTTTTGTTTTGTCTTTGTTTGAAGATATTGGCGTGACACTGCCAATCAAAAGCTACATTCAGTCTGTGTATATGTGTTTACCATTTTCATTTAGATAAATACTTAATTTTACAATCCGACTTTCTATTGGAGTAAAATATGAATGTGATATCATACTTCAAGGGCCTGTTGCTAGTGGGCAAAATTATACGATTATATCTTGGCCTTGCGCTATCTGCAGCAGTATTTCTGCACTTAGATATTGGCCTCAAACAAGCAAGTTGAATTTCATATTGCAGGTAAATTGTCATTGCACTTTTGGCCTAGATTTGTAAAGCTATTAAATACATTTAAATAATGAGTGCAAATAAAAGGGAGACATGCCTTTGAAGCTTCCCCCAGCACTAAAAGTGAACTAAACTTGTCTCTTCCATGAAGTAAATGAAGTATGAACTTAAGTCCTAGTTTGAAAAACTTAGAGGTGTGTATATTTATGCATGTCTATGTAGTACTAGTCAAAGCAGGTTATAGGAGACCCACTAATAATATTGAGTGTTCCTTCCAGTAACCCACTTGTGCCAGTGATAATTTATGCAGGAGCTAATTGGCCACTTTAAAAAATAAATATGTATGTTTAAGTGGTGTTATCCAATCCCAGGCATGCAATGTTTGGTAAGCTCCCCTCGCACTGCTGGTGCTATAAATTAATTCTATTCTGCATGTAACTTTGCACTTAAAGAACACTTTGTGGGAGTGTCTTGTGTTTAGGGATTTGGGGAGCAGCTGCTTCCCGGATGGCAGTTCCTGTTAGGCCACACCGTGTACATGAATAAATCATTTGCAAAATTGAAAATATCTATGAGGAAACCATATTGAGTGAATTTCCAATAAAGATGGTGTGTTGCTAGAGCATATATACATGAAAAGTTGACCTGTACCCCAGTTCCATAGGTACTGAGAATACAATCTGTTTGAAAGAGGACCGGGCAAACCGGTCCATGCATGAATAAACGAATAACTGCAGCGATATCTGTGGTCGAACAGATCCCAATGTTTGTATCCATGGCCAGGCTGAGCTATTCCTATGCTTACATTCTTGTCTTTATAGCCTTTCATGTCACCACGATATCCAGGCGGTCCGAGGCCCCCTTTAAGAATACCTAATCAGGTAAGCACTACCTGCTTTGATTCCTACATTGTTTATATAGACTGATCGCTAGCATTGCCTGTGTATAATACGTGTTTACCTTATCCAGGCACTTGGGGGTGTTCCTGGGGGCCAGACATTACTTCCTAGTGGAATAGACCCAACAAGACAACAAGGTAAGTGCCTATTATGGATGTTGTTGGCAGCATTGATCAGTTTTTTTCCATCGTTTTTTTTTTTTTTATAAATGAGAATAAAATACCTTGTAGGTTTACTTCAACATTTTAAAGCATTAATAGCATTTTCTAACAAGCAGAAAATGCAATGTAATTGTAAAAACTCTGATTACAGTGCAAATTGAAATTCTGTTTTCATTGCTTAATAAATAGTCAACTAGCAGAACTACCAATAATATTCATAAACCTAGTAATAAGTTACTAAAAAGTGTATGCAAATGTTAAAACGCCATGTGGCCACCTTTTGCAGTCTTATTTGTTGCTAAAACCAAACCCTGTTAATGGATCTGCCATGACCCATCCCCACTACCCATTCAGAGAAGAAGATGAAGAATCCATAGCCTTAAAACTATTATATATGAAAAACTTGGGCTTAAAATTGACTGTACTACAGAAGTGTGTGTGTGTGTGTGTGTGTGTGTGTGTGTGTGTGTGTGTGTGTGTGTGTGTGTGTGTGTGTGTGTGTGTGTGTGTGTGTGTGTGTGTGTGTGTGTGTGTGTGTGTGTGTGTTTTTCCATAAACTACTCCTTATTCTGCACTATAAATCCGTTGAGATAAATTGGACAGTAAGGGCCATACATACAAAGCGGTGCTACTTCACAAGACGTTTTCGGAAACCCGAAGACCCTACTGCACATTTACTTGAATGTAACGTGTCTGGCAGCGCTGCAAGGTGCCTAATGGAGTAGCACTGTTTAATTAACGTAGTCCTTAAATATATTGTACCAGCGCTGTGCTACACCATCTCAATGTTGTATTTGTTATCATGCATCATTTTGGCGTACGAGCCACGTTACCATTAAGTCGTGCTGGATCATTACAAATCTGAGGTGGGGATTCTGTGAACTACTGCAAAATGGCATTTAGCAGCTCCATACTAGCTTAAAGTAAATACATTCTCCAGGCACTGTTCTCTTCACAGTAATGTAGAACAGGGGTGCTCAACTCCAGTCCTCATGACACCCCAACTGGGCAGGTTTTAAGGATATCCCAGCTTCAGCCCAGCACTGATTTGAGCCTCCTGTGCTGAAGCAGGGATATCCTTAACCTGCCCTGTTGGGGGGCCATGAGAACTGGAGTTGAGCACCCCTGATGTAGACGATAAAACCAAAATGAAGATGGGTTGCTGCTGTTATGCCTAAATTATGGTGTATTATTTAAACAAACTGCTTGTGCAATGATACTAAACGTCGTATTACTGCTTTCAGGACATCCAAACATGGGTGGGCCAATGCAGCGAATGAGCGGTCCAAGGGGAATGGTTCCCTTAGGCCCACAGGTACGTTGCACATTATTTGGATTGTGAAACACCGCCCCACCATGACCATTTGGTTAATATAGTTTTGCATATTACCAGGTAGTTGCATGAACGACCGAAAAGGTCACACATAGGCCTCAATCACTACTGGTGTCATGTTATGGTGGGAAAAATAGACCCTTAAGAATAAATATTTAAGAAATAAATGTAACTTTATTTTTTTTTTTTTTGCTTTTTCCAGTGGACTTTGTGCAAATGTTTTCAGATTTCAATGAATCGCTGTTTGTCGATCAGGGACAAATGTAGCTGTACAAGTCCATGTTATAACCTAGCTGGTAGTCCTGTTATTTTCATAGTTTGGGGCATTTACTAGTTTAGGCAGTTATAGAATCTGTCTATCCAGCAACGAAAGGGTTATGCTTCAGGCAACATCCCTTCTCAAATAAGAAAAATAAAGGAAAGATCTGAATGTTATGCTACTTTTTTTTTAAAAAATGCTTGAAAACCGTAAACCAGTGAAACATATGACTTTTCTTGTATTATTAGCTTTTTGTTATGCTTCCTGCATCATTTTTCTGATCTAACACAAATATTGTCCACTCTTCATTTTATAAATTCTAGCAAGATATTCAGCAAGTTAATGCTAGGCATGTTTAGCAGAGTGGTCCTATACGTTTAGTCTCATTGAAATTAGATTTTTTTGTGTGTATTCTGGCGCTATCCAATCCACTATTTGTAGGATTGTCATTAATATACTGTCCTTTCTTTCCCCCTTTTTTTTTTTTTTTTTTGTTTTGTTTTGTTTTTATTTTGTGGTAGTCTGACCCTTGGTTATCATTACAGAGTTATGGAGGAGGAATGAGGCCGCCACTGAATGCACTCGGTGGCCCTGGAATGCCTGGAATGAACATGTAAGCACCACAGCTTCAAATAAAGGAATCCTACGTTCTAAATAACCCATCAATAGGCTTAACAGCATGTATGAAATATCGCCACGTCCATTAAACTGAAGGAGTGGTTCAGTAAAGGTACTGACTCTGAGGCCTGGTTCAAATCCCAGTGTCGGCTCCCTGTGGCCTTGGGCTAGTCACTTGACCTCCCTTTGTCTCTGGCACTAAAACCATAATGTATGCACATCAGGGTAGGGACGGTGTCTGTAGTATGCCCAGCGGTGTATACTCTGTTCTTGAGTTCTTGCATGTATAGAACCTCCAATAGCTTCTTGTTGCTGTGACAAATTCATGAGTCTACAGAAAATCTGTGAAATTCTTGATAACTAATATGTACTGGTGTTATGTACATGTAATATGAATGAAATGAGCAAATTTAGTGTTCCTTTGACTTTGGCAATGATTTTTGTAGCATGTTTAGATTCTCGTTTCCAGAAACCTATATCCATGGCAGTGGTTTCAAATGAATTCACCTTACGTAAGAAATGTATATTGGGCTAATTTTCTGTTCTGTGTTATCTATAAATTTAAAGTACGTCATTGACGAATAGTGCAGTACAAATCGAGGATCATATCATACTGGATCAATTTATGTATTAAAATACATTCCTCTAGAGAGACCATGTAGGACATGTTCTTGAATGAAGTATTTGCACCGTCTTCATAGTGTAGTTATATAGTTGCATCATGCAAATAGGTAGATGTGCATCAATTTGTGTGGGTGCCAGACATGATATTTAATTGGAACATTTTTTCCCCCTCTTTTGTAAAGTGCTGGGTACACTGGCGCTATATGAATAAAAATATACATACATACAACCGTTAATTATGTAACATTTTGTTTATTTTGCAGGGGTCCAGGAGGCGGTAGACCATGGCCCAATCCAGGCAATGCTAACTCGGTTAGTATACATGTGATATGTGAGATTGCTATTACAGCTGTCTATTGTAGCAAATCTCCTTTTAGTGAATAACCCCCAACTGTTAAACCCATTGGTTGGGATGACCTCTAGAACTGCTACTGCCTTTAGGTGAATAATTTCACCTGTGTATTCTTTGAATTGCCACACACTTTGTTTTTGTGTGTGTGTTTGTGTTTGTGTGTGTGTGTGTGTGTGTGTGTGTGTGTGTATGCAGGGCCAGCAGTGAAATCCATTAATGCCCCACCTTTCTGTCCTCTTGTCTTGAATCTTGCTCGTCCCTTCTTGTTACCCTCTTCCTGCAATACTTGCTTTTCAAGCGGCAAAATAATGGTGTCACGGTAGACCAGGTCTTTTAACACATTTCTATTTTAAGGGATCAGTCACAAGGCAAAACAAGGCAGTGAAATAAAATGAGGTTTATTTGGATAAGACCGCAGGAACACACAGAAATACAAACAACGGAAAATATACACACTTACTGGGTTCTGGCGGTTGAGATCTAGCCCTTTCCTAGCTGCTTCAGTAAAAGGTGTTACCCTATCTGCTCCGGTTGGTTCAAGCCTGCTGGCTGGGCTTCTCCATGCTTCTCTGCCAGTGTGAATAGCTCTTTCACCCAGAAGCACCTTTTGAGAAGCCTGCAAGCAGCTGCTTTTCTCTTCAAATCTCCAACAAAAAAGAGTTATCTGCTACACTGCTTTCCCTTATATAGGGCTTGATGCTTATCTAATACATTGAAGGGGCTGGCAGACAATTAGAGCATGGATTGTGGTTGTGCATTCAATGATAGGAGGGGGAAATTCAAAACTTGCCAATGGAAATCGTGCCCGAGTTTGAAATCCAGCAACCGTTTTCCTGGCTTGCCCCGTACCCCCTGTGTTTCTGGCTCCCCTGTGTCTAGGTGAAACAAAGGCTTTCTCTGAAGATGGCAAGTCCACAGCCCTTCCCCCTCACCATGTTGCAATTAACACAGGGAATCCCTATACTTGGGCTGGTGGCATTGAAATGCTAAATCACATCTGGCTGCCTTTTTGTCCTGTATGCAGTTCAGCTCACAGCACAAACACAAAATTCATTGTAGTTTTAAAACAAACATTTGGTCCCTAGAGCTTGCACTCTACAATTTGGACCTAAAATGTGGGGTCTGTGAACTGGAGCTCTTAAACCTGTTCTAGGACACCAGCCCCTACATCCAATACAGTAACCGTAACATTTGATCCCTACAGCTGAAACTCTAAAACTGGGATCTGCGAGCTGGGGTTCTAAATCCTACATTAGCATACACGCCTTCTAGACCCAGCTCTCATACCTTGCTGGCGGGCAATGCAGGTTAACTCTGTTTGCCCCCAATTATCCCCCTATTTCCTCATTTTTCAGAAGTCCCTGCCCTACAGCCATTTCTCATAACGGGCTACCCATACAAGGCAACCCACTTATAAGCTTGCACAGGCAGCTACGGGAACATGAGTCAAAGGGAATACAGCATAGAATGCATTAACTGGCCCACTGGGCTTATATAGTTAAGCCCACACACACGGTTCCTAGCTTATAACAGTATAAGGGGAACAGAATTACAGGGCAACACGGTAAGGTACAATATTAGACCCAAGAGCTGACACTCGGCCCTTGCCATACGGTTTCAGGGTCAGCCAGCCGGGCTCCACCTTTATTAATGAAGGCCGTCTACCACCTACCGTCACAATGGCATTCCATTGAATCTTCGCTCAAGAGCAGACGTGGAGCTGGGAGGTGACTCGGTGATGGTGTAGGGGTTTAAGCTGTGCCCCCAAGATTCAGCATTGAAATGCCTTGTGACATGCCATAGCCACTTGCAAGCGGACGATTTTCATAGCATTAATAAACAGCTGCTATACCATGCATCGGATTTCGGGACCCAAAAGCCATACAAAGTTATCACTGTACATCAGCGAAATGAAAACTTGATCTGGAGTGCAGTCTAAAACGTAAATTTCATAGAATAAGGTGTGGAAATCATGGGGGCTGATTGGAATTTGTCCACCTCTATATAGCAGAGCTGAGCATTATGAACAACATCTTGCTTCTGTGATGCGCAGTCTGTACTAATCTTACTAACAAAAAAAGTATCTGACGAAAACGAGATTACCAAAAAAAAAAACAATCAATAGATGTTCTGTCTGAACAATAAAAGAAGTAACTTTGATTTTTATTTGTTTTCAGATACCCTACTCTTCTGCGTCTCCTGGGAATTATGTAGTAAGTTCATCTGGTTTTGTTTGCTTGTTGGAATTGATGTTACATTTTATTTAGTCAAATAAATAGTTATCCAGATGTTAAGAAGAGCCCTTGTGTATTGTCTCTAGAGCGAACATCTGAATTGTGTTCAGTTGTTTTCTGTCGTTTTTAATGTGCATATGTTGATATTCATTTAAAGAACCGTTACCAATCTGGACAGCATTGTAAGGAGAGCCATGCTTTGCTACACAACAGGATCAGCGCTCTCTTACAAAAGAATATTAAATCCCTTAGAATTAGAAGCATTCATTCCGTATTCTGCATTATTGCAAAACAAAATCTGTAATATTAGGAGTAAGATTTTGGTACGAGTGCACATTGTCTAATTTGCACTAACATTTGACCTTTTAAGAGACCGACATGAAAGTTTGTGTACAGAGCTTTTAAAGCCGTACAGGTTTCTTTAAGAAGAAACCTGTGTCATTTAATCCAGTGGGGCTCAACTCCAGACCTCAAGATCTGCCAATAGGTCAGGTTTTAAGGATATCCCAGCTTCAGCACAGGTGACTCAAAGACTGTACCACCTGTGCTGAAGCTGGGATATCCTTAAGACCTGACCTATTGGCAGATCTTGAGGTCTGGAGTTGAGCACCCCATATTTAATCTGAGGAACTCCCATGTTGATTCCGTCAAAGGTAGCACAGCAAACAATATACTTCTCCAGGACCAATACCGTCACTAGTAGTTTGAACTGGTTTCTACTTCAGACTTTTGGAAACACTGTAGAGTCATTGGGGGTTATTCATTCGACTGTGATAGTGCTGAATTGAGGTCAGTGGGAGATTCTATTTGAATATGCCCCTATCGGCAGTGTCGGTTTAATGAGCTGCCCTCGTTGAGTCAAAAAAGATATACGATATATATCTATCTATATCATAACAAAACCATTAAAATAGATTGATTATAAGATGGGCACAAGCCAGACATTTACAGTAACCAAGAAGCTTCATATATGCGAGTCAAACAAATAAGATCACTTAACTAAATATTGTCAAACTGACACTGCTTGGTCATATAGCACAAGCGTTTAGTTATACGCACACTGGAGGCATTTAGTTATTAATATGAATAATAATTGAGGTTCCCAACTTTCTTGCCACTTTCCCTGAACTGTATTGAAGCATCAAAGCATATACAAGATTTGTATTGGTACAGGAGCAGTGCACTGAAGAACGCTCTTTAAGGGGCAGAAACCCCTGTATATGTAGCAGTAACATATTTTTATTAAAACATCTGGCACATGCTTTTGTAAATCTAATGATGGTTTCATTCCTGAAACACCAACCACATTGGGGGTTGCCTATCCGTGTCATACTAACCGATTGTATTGTTCTTACAGGGTCCTCCTGGCGGTGGAGGTCCACCAGGAACACCGATCATGCCGAGCCCAGCGGGTAAATGAATATTATTTTTTGGTACTAACAACATCAGTAATCTCCGTTTAAGAAAACTGTGAACACCGACTGCAGTTTAATTACCGAGGGTGATAATGCGATGTCATTTTCATGCAGAGAACAAATGAACATTTTAGCAGTCATGAATCACTGTTTTGTTTTTATTTACTTTGTTGAACATGTATTGGTTTATTCTAAGGAAAATTAGATCCACTTAAAATGTGCACAGCTTAGAACATTGTTATATTGATGTGGTGTTGAGCATGTAATGTAGGCCTTTGGGTCTGGGTTCTCAGAACTTAAACATACCATTAAACTTGGGTTGCTTCAGTATGCATAGGGGAAATGATCCTGCCTATTACTACTCCTTACAATGATTACTGAGCACGACTTTCTGCTCAATTTCCTAGCTTTGACAAAAGTAATCAAAATTACCTTATTTATGGTTTTTGCTTTACTCGCTAATTCATTAGGGAAAAAACTGTTTCTGTTGTGACTTCATTAGCAAATTATGCAGACAACTGTGTTTCCTACGAATTCTCTATTCATGGGTTTCTTTTGTTCTGTAGTTATTTTTTAATCTGAACACAATATCCCCTCCACCCCCCGTCTCTACCTTCTTTAGATGTAGATCAGGTGTCCTGCATTCATCCTTAAGTGATTTCCCTTCTAAGTAGTGAGAAGAAATTTCCATCATAAAGTGATATGAATTGGGGTTGATTTCATAAACATTTGAGTCGTGGGCAACATTGGTAATAATCCAATTTAGATTATTCACTGACCATGGAATACTATAGAACTCAATATCAAAGTTCCATGTAATTCAGGAAACCGTTCTGGAACACTCACCAGAATAAACATATCTGTAGAGCTACACCATGCTTCTCAGTATATTGTTTCTGTGACCATTAAGGTGACTGGTCTGCCTCAGACACTGAAGATAAAATACATACAAGGAAGAACTTTAACAGACAAAATTATTTTAAAGCCATTTTCCTCACCGGAAACAAATCTACAACGTGCAAGTGCCTTTTAGCAAAAAAAGTTTACTGAGGAAAACCATGAATTTATTCCTGGTGTCTCGTTTTAAGTACCATATATCCAGTTCATGTAAAAATGTGTTATGACTTAAATTCTTTAGCTTACATAAAAGTTAATGAATCGTCCAAAAAACGATCATTTTTCATCACTAAAAGTTGTGCCGGGTACCAAAAGAAGATTCTTGATTCACGACACGTTTTTAATCAAGGTTCCAAATATAAGATTCATTGAATAGTCTAAAGCCGAAGCATTCCTTTTCATATTTATTATTTCTTGGGAGAAAACCTGGTGATTATATTTGCACTGCTTCCCGCTACATCTCATAATTATTTAAAACCTATATCTACATACAGAATGTGAGAAAAATGCCAAATGACATTAAGCACGAACTGTGGTTCCCTCTTCAGTTACACTCATAAGTAGGGCTCACCAACTCATTTGAACCCCAAAATGCTGTTGGTATTGTATATACTAGATTCAAAAGTAATTTCAATGCTTGTTGTAACAAACTAAAATGTCATCAGTTCCTGTGCTGATCATGGCTTAAATATATGTTTTAACCTTTGCAGTTCTAGCTTGTCTGGATTGGTTCCCTGATATAATAGAAAAAACGAAAAGCCTGTATAATTTAGGTAACACGTTAATCCTTTCATGGCATAAGAACATAAAATAAAGTCTTTAAGTGGTATTACCCTCTATATAAAAAGTGTATGTAAAAATGTGTTCCTTTTTTATTTTGTGTGCAGAATTTTATTCTGCCTTTTCTCTGCTAACCCTGTGCATATAATCTTCTGTTTCAGATTCAACAAACTCTGGGGACAATATGTACACTTTAATGAATGCAGTACCTCCTGGACCTAACAGACCCAATGTAAGAATGGGATTGGCCAAGGAGAATGCGTGTGCTTTACTGCTGAAGTGTTCCGTTTTATTGCAATTTTAGGTTATATACAGGTGGTCCTCGCTTTCTGACGAACCGCTTTACAATAGATACCAATGGGCAGTTTTCTGCCACAGAAGCGCATTATCCAACGCTCACTGTCCGTTATATCCGTCATGACAAAAATATGTTACATGTGTAGTACTAGGGCTATTCTTCGATAGTGTACAGTATTGCAAGCTTATATATAATTATTACCCCCATGTATTTAAATACATGTTTATATATCATACTTACTATATGTACTGCATATATTCTTGCTGAAGTACAATATTCTGTGTCATGTGTTTAAAAAGGCCTTATTGGCCGTAGCAGGAATGTAACCTCAATTTATAACATTGACCCTATGAGAAAATGGGTTTAGCTTTATGATGATTCACGATCTGGCGCTATTTTCAAGAACGCCTTGTCGGATAACCGAGGACCGCTTGTACGTATGTTGTCGTAATTATACTGAAATACCATGGAAATTGCCTGTATTTTTTTTGTAGATAAAAATATTTATTCCTATGTCTGTCTGAGCAAGAGAGTAAGAAAAAGTAAACGATTTCAGATTCTTAGTTGTATAAAGGTATTCTGGAAGTTGACCCCTATTCACCCCAGCTCTGTATAATCAAATCTCGCTCCCTTTTCTTCTTGTGACTTCTCCAAGAAAGAAAATAAAAACGCACAATGTTCCTGCTCTGACTTTAACCCTTTGTGCATCCTCGGACATTACTACATCATGGGGTCCTTGGCACCTTGGGTTCCCCATAATGTAGTAGTCCCCAAAACATTGCTAGTTTTCTTTGGGGAGGTTGCATCCTAAGCAATCTGCACTGATGACAGAATGGAAGGAGTAATCCCCCTTCCATTCTGTCATCAGTGATGGAACAATCACGTGACCTCTTCTGACAAGGAAAGCTTTAGATCAGTCACTTAAACTTTTGAGTGTCCCAGAACGTACGTCATCCATGTCATCAGGATCGGCCTTCCAAGGGCCCCATGACTGTAGCTACCTGAAAAACCGGTGGCTCTTTTTGCTATGGGAGATCTATTAAGGCACAATTTACATTGATGAGGAATGATGTGATCCGAGTGGAAAAGAATTTGGGGAGGGAGCAAATAGTTACTGCAAGGAAAATATAATCTTTGTAATGCTCAATCCTAGGCAGCCAATAGAAAGCTACACCATAGACATTGCAGCTTTCTATTGGTGACCCAACGGCTATGTTTTAAAGTTTTTTGTGTCAAAACACCTGCACAACAAACTACAAAAATCTTGGGAAGTAGGGATCCTAGATATCAGGGGACTGCTGATTTTCTCAGGCTTACTTATTTTTTTTTTGTAATGTTATTTGGAAGAGTTGTTGCTTCTATTAATATGGTACCAATAAAGTATCCTTATTGTAGATAGTCTCTTAATAGTTGAATTGGTGTAATTCAAACCTTATTTCGCTCTCCATTGTACTGTCCACGTGTCTCGTTAACTACTCTGCTTTGTAACACACTGATTTTTGTTTTATTACAGTTCCCAATGGGTCCCGGCTCAGATGGCCCAATGAGCGGATTGGGTGGAATGGAACCGCACCACATAAATGGCTCATTAGGTAACAGTCATATCTAACACTACAGGAGTACAACAACATCATGTAGGCCATTTCTACTTTCCGTGAAGGTGGCTTGTCAATTGGCGGTGTCACAAGAGCACATCTTCTCCATTCATGAATTTCATTTTTGTGTATGCAATTATATGCGAATCTCACAATTTCCTTGACAATATTTGCATGTTTTCACTAACCTCACCCATGTAGTTACGAGAGGGAGTAGGCTACCCATCCTTCTTTGCCAACTTCACCCAGAACGTTTCTGCAACTTTTTGTAGTTTGTAGTTGGAGTCAAGTGATCTCTAGGAAATGTACATTTGTCAGTTCCTGGTGAAGTTTCTTATGTTTACTTTAGCCATCTGCAAATGTCAAGAATCCACCACATTTATGATGAAATGTTCTGCATAGTGTCTCTAGTGCTTTCTCTGTCTAATCCAATCAACGCCTCACACACTTAGGTTCAATTACCGGGTGTAGCATATACTAGATAAAGGGGCCGTTCATAAATGAATGTGGCTGCTAATGCTCTGTTACTTGGCGGCATTAACAGATTTAAAAATACCTTATCTAAAAAGACTAAAAGAAGATATTTTTTCTGATAAGACCCTTTCATGCTGCGTTGAAACCAGCTCGATTTTGCCTGTTAAGAGTGTAGAAAGTGTGAATAAATAGAGGAGTTGCTATGTGAACACGCAACTGCAGGCTTTGTCCTGTTTGTAGTAAAAACTACAACAAAAATGTCTAGAAAAACATATGAGGCTGGTAATCTGCTATAAAGGACCTTACATACTGTACATGGATCTCACTTCTTAAAGTGCAGTTCCCCCAAATATGATCTACGTAAACAGAAAGCCTCCTCCCCACCCCCAACATCGTATGAATTTAATTTGCTTTCTCAGCAAGATCTCCCTTCATCTCCGGTACTTATTGATCTTCCCCTTTATCTCTCTGACTAATGATTGCATCATAATTGGTTTACACAGAACAAAAGGAAAACCATGTTGATGAATTATTTATCGGTGTATAAAGATGTACAGTAGGCTAATGTCACCCATAGTCCGGGATTCCTAGGGGGTATTGACCACAGCAATTCCCAGTCGATAAGAAGGCAGCAGATTTAAAAAGTTTCTGCTGTGGCTGTACCTTCCCAGAGTCCCGAGAACGTGTTATTCTATTAGCTCTGGGGAGGTTAACCTGGACTCCATCTCTACAAGGGGTTACAAACAGTTCTAACACAGAAGAAATTAGGTAAAGATCATTAAAAGCTCCACAAAGCATTTAGTTACAGTGGAGACCTTTTAAAAGGTGCCAAAACCCTACACTTGATCTATTAAACAGGCCACAAGCATTAGTTGTCTCTAGGCTATGAAAGGATTGTACCCTTAAACTTATACTGCAGGGCCTCTAAATGCATTCATTTATGCATAAGGGTATATCAATAATGTTTCTTCTTAATGATATTAAACATGTATACAGGTCTGTATATTGGGCATGGGTGACTAGGGAATGTCTTGCTCTGACCATAATGCACAGGGGTTTGGGTGGGAATACATTGTACTAATGCCTTTCTGTGTTTATGGTTTAAAAGGACTATACTTTAAAAAAAACTAATATATATGTACATGTGTACATAAAATTATCAGGGCTCTCGCATTTACATAAAAAAAATTTTTTACAGTGTTTGTATGTGTGTATATATATATATATCTATCACTATTATTATTATTTTTTTTTATATGTAAATGCGAGAGCCCTGATCATTTTATAGATGCAGAAGGGGACACGGTTTAAACTCTGTTAATATTCCAGGCACTAAACCACTATCTTTATCAATTGTACTTTTGAAAAAAACGGCTACATGACCATAGAGCTTAAGAAAGGCTGTGTAAAACTATCTTCACTGTTGGACCCTCAAAGTCTTGGTCATATAAATGCTCCATCTTTAACAAAATAATGTTAAGTAACATAGTTTGTAATAATTTTGAAGAGAGAAAATATCTAATATTGCAGCCACTTTCAATCAGGACTCAGAACGTGACACTACATATAAAAAAAGTAACGAACGTTATGTTCCATGAGTTAACACGGTATCGCTAAAGCTAATTGTATCCACATCTGAAATGCAATTTATTAGCACAGCCTTAACGTCACATTATTTTAGGATAATGCAGCGTTCTCTTTCAATAACGTGATGCTACGTTGGTCTTGGCATTACTCCTATCCAGACCCTGAAATAGGTGGAGAGGAGAGGGAAATAACGCCATGTTATGTTACTCCCATCCATTTCAGATCCTGAAATAGGACTTTTACAGTGTCTAGATGTGTGATGCCGAGTAACCATGACTTAATGGACTGGGGATGCTACAACGCCTCATTTGCATGTAATTAACACAAACGTCTGTTCTAGTTAACTCTATGCTCTTTACGTGAGAAAACACAGGTGCCCACCAGGTAGTGGGTGTGGAATACATCTATTATAAATATATAGCTATAATGTATGAAGTGTGACCATAGCTCAAATGGTATCTCATTCTCACCAAAGATAAATATGTAATGAAACAATTTAGCTAAACAGTCAATCAGCCAACAGTACTATAAGGATCATACAGAAAATATACAATGGGAGTAGTAAAGATTTACATATGAAATAGTATTGTCCTTTTGGGGCTACTGTGTTACTATTAAAGTGAGTAACTTGGCTCCGTTAAGCCACTTAATGGGACGTTAACCTCAGAGCATCTGACCCGTTACATCAATCCCTTCCATAGCACAGACATTTCATTCTTTATCAATGCTAACAGACTGGGCACCTAACTGATGTGATTATGGGTGCTGATCTCTAGATTTTACCAAGAAATTGATAAGCATTTCACAACATTTGAGTATTTTATAAAGTTTGCTGTGTTTTTTTTTATTTTTAGGCTCAGGGGACATGGACAGTATTTCCAAGGTGAGTACAGACTTCCTGACATGGAATACCTCCCCGGTGTAACATTCCCTGCTTATAATGCATGTCAACTGAGCTTTTTCACAGCGCTGCTAATATATCTATTTATATATTTGTCATATTTGTCATATTTTAGGAAGAATGTTTGAAGTGTTATAAATTGTTAATAGATAGATTTTTGCAAACTAGAGTTGAGGAGGGAAAAGGAGTGTCCGATTATTCGCCAGACATTGTGAAATGCGACATACAGTACAGGGAACTGTGCTCTATACATTTAACCTAATGTAAGCATTTCATGATACATTATTTTTACTCTTATGCAAAAAAACTAAAAAGACAAAACACAGACCTCTTAGATTGAGTAAAAGATATATATTAGGCCACAAGCCCCTATTCCTACTTACAAGTAAATAGTGCAGACAACAACAATAATGAAGACAACAACACACAGATCCTCTGCACTTCACATTATCTGGACGTTTGGTAGAAGCACTGTTTGTGTTACTATTTGTTCTGGGGTTTTGGCATAGCATAGAGAGCGTGTATTGTGTTCAGTTTAAGCTTAACTAGACTGATATAGGAGCTAAAATCTGGTAGTGATGAGACACTATTTGTACCTATGTCTGCCAATATCTACCTTACTTTTACCATAGCAATATCCCGCACAAAGAGTGTTGCCTCTAATCCCATATTTTGACTTCATTTTTCCACATCATTTGTTCGTGTGAAAACAGAACTCTCCGAATAACATGAGTCTGAGTAACCAGCCAGGCACGCCAAGGGATGATGGAGAAATGGGTGGAAATTTCTTAAACCCTTTTCAGAGTGAGAGTGTAAGTGTTTTGTATACTGAACTGTGTCATTTAGATAATGGTTTGGTTGCAGATCTGTTTTCATAGCAAATTTTTATTTGACCCAATCAGTGCTAAAGAGGTTTACAGCAAACTATTATTCATTGTACCCGGGCACATTGTCATGCTGCCTCTGTGACTGCCTCTTAAAGGAGAGGTCCAACATGGCAGGTAAATAAATAACCACTTGTATTGGCCCTTACAGTTACAATTTCACTTTATTTGTATCCGTGTAAAAAATGAAATGTTTTTCTCCCCTTTTTCTCCTGGTCACTTGAATTCATGCATATAGGCCAATTATGTTTATATTTTTGGCTAATTACTAAACAAAGATCAAAACAAAAACAACAATGTACCTGTAAGTCTGAAAACGGAGAGTCTTAGAACCAAAAGACATTAGATAAAATGAAAAAATAAAAAAAACAAAAGCATGTTTACCATGGGGGGGGAGGGAAATCTGTCGTTTTGCTTTACGACAAACGGATTATCCGACGCGTAACAATGCAATCCAATGGGCCGTTTTCCGATGCCGGAATGGCTTATCCGATGATCACGGAGGCTTGTGTACATAGGGTACCCATCTAAATGTGACTTTTCAAAAGGACCTAATTTCTGATCCTTATCATTGATTCATGAAATACACTGTGATATAAAACCTATGTCCGTTGGGTCTTATACTGTCCCTAAAAGTGGTTGATCTATTGCACTTAAAACTGGTCTAAAGATGTGTACAGTATTATAATACTATTTCCACCGTGGAAGAACTTGTTGCCATGTTTAATTTTACCAAGGCAGATATAATGTACTAACAAGATTAAGAAATTCTTTCATGGTTTTTTTCACAAATATATAAAAGGGAAACAATGTGGGACACCCTCCCCAGCGAGAGTATGCCTCATAGATTTCCAATACAAATATATAAAAACAAATACATAGGGCCTGTGCTCGTCCTTTTTATGTGGTATGCAGCTGGCCTGATACAAATGTAAAAAACAGGGCCCATACACCGTCCCTTGCTGTTAGACTGCAGTACTAAATGTGGCTTTGCTCTCTTTGCAGTATTCTCCTAGCATGACAATGAGTGTGTGATTCATCATCTAGTCTCGTCATGAAGACCGCAGTGAGTCAGCCCTCTTCACAGACCTACCACCGAAGAAAACCATCCATCACCGTACAGTTTAACTTAAGGATCCAGATCCTCACCGCACAAACCTTTTCTTTATGTCGCCATGCGCCCTATTTTGTGAAGAAGCGGGTCCAAACATAAATTCAAGCAACTGTAAAGAGTGGCATATGTAAGAATTGCCCTAACCCGAACTGCAATTTATCATCTGTACATATATATAAATATATATAAATATATATATATTCCCACAGGACATTGTAAAAGGATATTATCACATGCCATCTTAAGTAGTGAGACATAGAGACTTATTCCATCATTTTTGTTTATTTTTTTTTTCACGTTTACATTTTAATTATAAAATGTTGCATTTTCTCCCTGAACTATTTTGTGCTGTGTATATCACTGCTTAATAAGTTATTTTTTAAGGTAAACTCAAATGTTGTTCTGGTTTTGTAAATGTCTGCAATCATGGATAGGAATAAAAATGCTTATGAGTGCTTTTTATTAAATTGCTTTTGATACAAGTTATCCTACAGTATGAATAACTGACTGTTGGTTTGGGAAATCAATGAGAGCACTTCAGTGACTTTTGTAGGTGCAATTTTGTATACAATCACAGAGGAATTCAGATGGAACAAGACTGTAGCTGGTAGAGGCTTTCTGTAGTATGTGGGGGATTAGGAGCACACTATAACTTGACATTTATGTAAACTCTTCGTAGAACATAATCCTTTCACACACCGTTTTAACGTCAAAGCAATAACAATAATGCTCTTAAACAGTTAGCTATCAGGCTTGTTTCTCTTTATAATCTATATAGGACATTTTAATCTGCTTCTAGTAAGTGCAGCTCTATGAGAAAGCAGAAATGTGTTTAACGATAAAACAGTCACCGGCTGCATTGTATAGTTATACCCAATATGCCATGTACTACTGCTGCCCCAAAAACACTTCTCTACTAAACACCTCTAAAGAGGCAGTCCAGCCGGCACTTATTAAAACAATTATCTAGATATATCTCATTTGATTTCCTGTATTAAAAACTATTTTGTCCTCCCGTGATCAATCAGCAAAGATCTCCGGGTTCACTAAATGGCTGCCTTTCAGTTTGAATCGATCCTTCAGTCAGGGTAACTCAGCAGCTACAAAGTATTCTTATATTACCAAGGTAACATTATCTATTGTTACTGTTTGCAAGAAATGATCACAAACAAGAAAGTGTTACAAAGATCTTGCACTGCTGGGGAGGTGGGATAAAACCTGCTCTAGAAATCAAAGGGTGCTCAATATATTGAAAATTGCATTACGAATAATTGCATTGAATAATTAAAAAAAAATGCAGTATGTATTATTGAATACTACAGAAATTATTTATTTAATAAAACAAAACCCTGTAGGATATTGCTGGGATTGCCTCTTTAAAGTAGCCTCTCTTCAAAAGAAGTCTTTGTTGGCTACTGTAGGTGTGGGCCCCATTTGACTAACCTGGGAAAAGACTTGGTAACTGCTGTCGCAGATATTAAGAACCTTCTAGATGCTTGCTCTGTTCTTCCCATAGGAAGCAGTTGCTTTTTGGTGTTTTTACCAGCTTTAGCATGTTCAGGGTGCATTAATACCATTGAGTTATATGCTAAATACACACATTATATTAGGTTGTACTCGTCTTAAATACGGTGTGAACAGACATCGGAGAAACTTTCCTGGCTATGCTCAGCAGTTCTGCAGTTTGTTGGAAGCCTTCTTCAGGATTCAAAATTCAGCTCTAAAGCTGCAGTTCCAGCATATGATTTAGTAGTAATTAATTGACATACCTTAGCCATGCAAAACCACCTGTACCATTTAACAGATTTGTAATTTAACATCCGCTTAACTCTTTTAGTTGGGCATTTGGCCTTTAACGTGTAACGGTACATTATAACGAAATATGCAATAGATACTGCTGTAGTTTTGGACTACCACCACCCTGATGGAAGAATGCAGAAGAGGTGCATGTCTGTCCGTCAAATCAACTGTTGGAAAACTAAAATAGCAGTCCTGTGACTTCAGCCAAAACATAACATTGAAAACTATTGAATATATGCTTTCCAAATTGCACAAATAAATAAAACCTGTAATATAGATAGTATTTGCATCACCAGTTAATTAAGTTTGTGCTTGATGAACCGCGTAATTGTCTACCTAGGCTAGTATGTTGTAATGAAGCGGCTTCATCCACACTACTCCTTATCTTAACACATGGTGTATTAGCAGAAACCATTTGGAGCACCAGTCTGATCAAAATCAAAGCGTTCTTTTACAGCTATCTCTCTTAATAATTGCCGAGTTGCATTAATTGTGGTTTTGGTTACTTGGGAGTGTATCTGATGTTTGAGAGATGACTGATGCCAGGCTAATTAAAAAAAGTTGGCAATAGCCATCTTGTTCTATCCCATGTTCCAGTTTAACGAAGGAGGCCACTCTGCAACTCCTCTTGAGATCCTTTATCCAAATACTGTACCTACTAAAAATAAAAACCTTTGACAGGAATTGTATGTTTAAAAAAAAAAAAAAAAAAAAATTGGAATACATAAAAATTAATATTTTGACAATCGTATATATCATCTTGGGCCCATGTTAAATGTTATTTATTTTCATGCGAAAATTCACACTCGGCAGCAGTTTTCAAATTAGAATAATACTGGATGACTACAAAATTAGCATGCCAATAGATACAAAATAGCAAATATGATACTGCAAGGATAAGGGCACAACACAAGGGGACCTTAAGATGTGTTAAAATGCATGCAATATTCCTTGATCAAAAAAAATATATATATGAAACACGGACAGTCTCATTTTATCACTAAGAATTAAGAGATGCAAAAATATTGCTGCTAAAATACCTATTTGCCAAGCATGTCAATTTTTCTTGACAAGTGGTATGATATGACTATTTGCCCTTACCACCAATATTTAAGCCGCTCACATTATAAAACTGAAATTGGCTACCTTTATTCTACTTTCAGAGTATAACTGGGCAAAGCAAGAAACCTTGACATATTGTAGCTAACAAACCAACTTTGCCTGCCTGGGATAGGTGGAAAGATAATGTGAGCGTGAACTGTCTCTGTGTATTGAATAGCATCTTCATTTAGAAAAATTGCTAATATACTTACTAAATGTACATATCTTACAGATTGGTGAGCCCCAAACAAAATCCTCACCTAAGTAACACTTTGGACGTGCGAGCACGCTTTAAGCCTTTGCGTGCCTGAAGAAGTTTGCAGCGCTAGATAGAGTGCTACTGCCTCTCCAGCACATCGTGACCACATAGTCGCAGAAACGAGGAGTCCTCTTCCATTTCCCTGCGTGCCAGATGGCGTTCCGCGCAGAACACGATCGCCCCTTCAAATGAGCTTAAAAAGGCCATGATTTTGCCACTAGGTCATGGGGTCATCGGGAGTCATTCAGTTGCATTTTTTCATTAAAACATGATTTAATCCTGCTAACCCCATCAATGTAAACTCCATTTCATCAGCTACCTACACAAAATATATAATATTTCTCATTGTCCTGTGGATTAAACTTCTTCACTATTACAAGAGAAGGCAGCGGGCTGGGACCGAAGAACAATTAAAACTAGCAAAAAACAGTTGAGCATGTGAAGGGAATTTTATTTGTTTTTTTTGCCAGTTTTAATTGCATTGAATCCTAGTTGGCATAAATGTGTCATTTATTTAACCCCTTCAGCACTTTCACATATCTAGCATAACGTCACATGACCCCCGTTGCCATGGTGACGCATCGCCCAAAGCCAAGGTAACCGAGTTACAGAGGCCTTGTGCTCTCCCTGGCATTTAATTTAAATGCCTTGGGGAAGAGCGCAGGACCTCTGTAACCGCTGCGCCCCCCACCTCAAAAAAAATCTTAAGCCCCCCCCAAAATTGGCGCGCCCCTCTGTTAGAGGATTGCGAAGTGCATCAAGATTAAATATAATGTCCTGTTATAAAAACTGAGTGCAATCTGGCAGAAAAATATTTAAATAAAGAATCTCATTTTAGAACAATTTATATGCTCTGTAAATGGGCTGATTTCATTTTCCCTTCCAAGTCTCACATCCACAATGCTCCGTTATTGATGTAACGAGGTGTTAACTTAAGTCCATGCATTGTTGAAAGCTAATCTTCGAAGATCACTTACGCAGTATTAAGTGCTGTTTCCAGACGAAACGAGCCCTTGCGTAACTATAGCGGACGTTCGTGCTAATAATATGCAAAAGGTGTTCCCTCTAACAACACATACCCACAGAGCTCCGCTACAGGTAACGCAGGGGTTTAGCCATGCTTTAGTTTTTAGCTAAACCTGGCGTTACGCACACCCAGACCCTGACATAGCTTTTTTTTACAGGGTCAGGATAAGTGTAAGAGCACTTTTATGATTTTACTCTCATATTGTTATTTACAGGGTCCATTTCCTTTCCTGTCCGCTCTTTTTTTTTTTTTTTTTTTTACTTTTAATTAAACACTTATTCAGGGTCTGGATGGGAATAACGCCACCTTTGGGTAAGACAGGCATAACGCCATGTTATTTGAAGCTAACACAAAGCAGTGCTAATCGAACACTATGCAAATGAGATAGCTAATGGCCGTTGTTTTTGCATGTGTTGAGGATTCTCATTAAGCTCAGGGAACATAACATCCGTTACTGATTTTGAGGCTTTTATGAATCCTGATTAAACAGAGCTTTGTGGATCTGGGCCTAATACTGTAGTACTTCTTGGCAACAACACCAAGCCCAAGAATGCATGTAAAGACATGCTGTACTGTATCATTTCATTGTTAGAGCTCAACAGTGTGGTCTGTGGCTCATTATTGTTAAGCATGAAGCTTATTATAATCCCAATACAAGGAGAATATAATGCCTGGGTGAGAGAAGTGGATCCATCCAGGCATTGGTTTTCGTTCAATAACTTTACAACATCAGATATCTGAGCAGGGATTCAGGGTTAATGGTTACATGAGGAACAGCATTTCGGACACGCAAGTGGTCTGTCTCCAGACATGTGAGTGTTTTGTGTATGCACCAGGAACATTTGCAGCAGCCTAATGGGGTTTCAGTAACATACGAATCCCAAACATGTCATGCAAATCTGTTTGCTGGAAAAACGCAATGTTAAATCCCTTTAATCACAAATAGTGTTACCTGCGCCTTAACCCTTTCAGTGCAGGCGGACATCATAACGGCACCCAAATGATTAACCCCTTTACTGCCAAAGGGGTCAACAATGCATTGCAAAGCAATGGCATTAAAGGAGTCACATACTCATAACTTTTTCACTCGCCTGTAGTGCATGAGTGAGTGTACACATACCTCATGCTTTTTCATTTATTTCCTGCCAGTAAACACAAGGGCCTACGGTACATACACTAAGCACTGTTAAATCAGGGCTCATAATGTGTCGTTACCTGAAACAGGAACAGATGTTATGTTTCCTCAGTTGACATGGTAGCTTCAAAATTAAATATATACAAACACAATGTCCGACCTACATCTCATTTGCATAGGGTTATATTCACTGTAGAAACTTTACATGCGTCGGGCCACTGTGTGTCACAGGGCCCCAGCTCTCTGCGGCGGGGCCCTCTTTTGCCAAACCCCTCCAAAGTGCACCCAGTCGATGCCGGAAGTTGGGCCCAACTTCCGCATCCGCCCATGTGGCCCCAGCTCCTCTGTGGCAACCGTCCGGTAAAATTATTAGAGGGGGGTGAGATTGGGGATGTGAGAGAGAGGGCTAACAGGGTGAGATGGGGGAGTGAGAGAGAGAGGGCTAACAGAGTGAGATGGGGGAGTGAGAGAGAGAGGGCTAACAGAGTGAGATGGGGGAGTGAGAGAGGTCAGAGGTGGTCCAGAGTACATTTGTTACCTGTCAGGATTCTTATCTGATCTTTCCCAAATGTTGCATATCTCGTATGTTTGATGTGTGTCTGTTAACACCTTTAATTTGCTTGTTAGCCAGATTTTATTGAGCAAACTAGCACTGATTAATATCAGGTGCTGTGCTGTTTTGGCAGTATACATTCAAGTACAGTTTGAGGTAGTATTGCAGGGAATAGCATTGCTTTTATTATGTCCATATGATAAAGTACATATTCTTAATTGGAATACAAGAGTTATGCAGGAGTTTGATCCCTGTAATATTCACTCATTATTTGACATCAACTTGGCAACTCTGCCTACTAATAGCAGTCTACTTGCTGCCTTGAAACCCTGTATTTAATCATTTTCAGCTCTATTTAAGGTGCACAGCACAGTGTCTTTCTAATCTACATTTCTGATGGTGAACATGCTACTCACCCAATTCTGCTCTTTACTGTGGCTTCATGTAAGGGTTACTCTCTATATCAACTACAAATGTCTCCCTCCTGGCCCACTCCCGATGTGATAATACACCCTGGACTACTCAAAAGCCTTACATAATCTACTGCATTTTGGTGGAGAGCTCTGAAACCCAGCACATCTAGCACCACTCAATCCAGCACCAATGGCAAACATACAGTAACAACTTTGCAGCCTGCAAGCAATTATTCAAATTTATATTGTTACTCTCTTTAGCAGGGGATATTGAACTCAACACAGGCCCTCCCTTTTCAACTCCGTCCCATGCCCCTGAAAGTGCCCCTTTCTAATTCCTAAAAGGGCTATTTGTCATCCATATAAATATTCGTATCCTGCTGCCCAAACTGGATGTACTAATGGCAAGTGTCTTTTGCATAAGCCTAAAGCCATCATTCTTACCCAAACATGACTAACTCCTAAAACCCTTGATACATCGGTCTAAATTCAGGGATCCTCAATATTTAGGTCAAAGAGAGGAGCAGGGGTGTTATTTTGTATTAAAGACTCCTTATAATTTACACTGTTAAATTGCCTCCTAAAGCCATCCTCTTTTGAAATCCAAATGAGTAAAATGTGCCTCCCCTTCTCTAAGCCTATTCTTATAGCAGGCATTTACCGCCCCCATAAAACCCCACTACAATTACTGGCTGATATGACTCACTTTCTTGGCACAATTTCCTCTCTGAGTGCAAAGAGTGAGCTGTTAATTCTTGATGATTTCAACCTGAATTAGCTTGACCCTAAAAACAACAAAATATGCACACAATTCAAATTAGGACAATCCTAAAATCTGGCACCCATTCCTTGCTAGATTGGATCTTATCCTCTTGTCCCAGCAGAATCCAATCCTCTGGCATTCAACCTGCCATTTTCAGTGATCATGCAATAGTGTACTGTGTAATAAAATCAAACCACCCAAGTCAAGCCCTAAAGTTCTACTCACTAGAACATTTAGAAACTTTAACCCACAACCATTTCTGGCTGATCTTACCAACTGCCCTTGGTACAGAATCAACTTAATACCTGACCCCGATTATTATTATTTCAAATCAGAGTTCTTAAACTCTGTGATACCATTCCTCCACTACGGAAAAATAAGAGTAGAGTGGGGCCACCTTCCATGGGTTACAACCAACATTATAGTGCTCTGCCATTTTAAGGATGCCTTGTGGAAAAGCTACAAAGTTACTGGCACTACCAAGGATCTTAATAACTACAGATGCCTGCGGAACACATGCACAAGGCAAACATTTCACGCAAAAAAACAATATTACTCTGACAATCGTTATCAAAACACATCAAATTCAGCAAACCTCTGGAAAGTCATCAACAATATATTTCAGCCATGTAGCCACCAATAACCATTTAATATTAAAAAAAGATGTGACAAATCACACTGATATTGCAAACACATTCAATGAATACTATGTGGGGTGCCCTACTTCCCCTACTCTTAAGGTGCAACCCTACCTAAATACAAGAAGCTCAATCTGTGAGCAGCACTATAGCCCTACCCTCTCCCGACAGTGCACACAAATTACAATTTGTCCCAGTATCTCAAGAGGAGATTACACGTGCGCTCCTAACGCTTCCCCACTGAAGCGAGGTACTGAAGGGCTTGAGACAACAATGCAGAAGGCATGCTAGCAGGTCGGTGCAGGAAACTGTGCAAGGCTTTGTTTCTTTTAAATCATGTTAATGTTGGTATAGTTATGCTTCTATCATTGATTTATTATACACACCACCACCAGAGTAGTGGCTGGGGGCTGTGGGTTATGTAGGAGGAAGTGTGGGGTGAGTAGCTGGTGGGTTGTTGCAATTGGTAAGGGAGGGATCTTTGGTTGGTGACAGTGCAGGAGGTCGAGAAACAAGGAGGAAGGGTGTCCAGAAATGTAACAATGGAAGTCAGGGTATAACAACCATGGTCGGCTGGCCCAGCCCCCCTCCGTTGCCAGGTCCATGATGACTTTAACCCCCACCCCCCTGTTGGCCAACCTGTTTAAATTTATACTTACAACCAAAGATGTAAACTATTAATTGGGTACGGACTGATCAACCCCTCCCCCTGGATTTTCCTGTGCTCCAGCAGGGGTGACCTCCAGATCTTTTTCAAGAAGATGTTACCAGGCAAATGAGCATTTATTGCTATGCTGTGTAGAATACAACAAGCAATAACAATATCAATCACTTTGTTGGCCGCTTTGAACACTCTATTACAGAACATATAGATATGAGTGCCTTGTTAAACTGCAGTTCTATTGGAATCTGAGCAGGATGGTTTAGAAGTCATGAATAGGGTAAAGTTCACTGCGCAAAAGATGAGTTATTTTAAAGGTAAGGGAACCTCTTGCAGCTTGTCTTGATGTATATGAAACGGAGAAAGGAGCAGGAACAAGTCTCTTACCAGTAACACAGTCTCTGACCAGAACAAACAAGAAGACAAAGCACACCAAGGTACGTTTTTCAATATTTGTAGACAATAAAAGAGCAGATATCCAAACTTACCATTTACAAACAATACTTTATAGAAAGCATGATCCGCCGGGAGTCGCAAACAGATGGTAGCATTCACTTTGTGCACTACGTCTTCCACAAAGAGTGAAGCAATGGGGATTTCTCATAAACGGGAAGCGGAAACAGATTGTCCTCCAACGAGATCAATGTCTAACGTCTCAAAAACAAGCCCTAAACATATCACACGTGCTGTGCTTCATCAGGGATGGGTTAGAAGTCAAGGCTGGCATCCATATCCTGCATCACCTGTGGAAACAAAGAAAACATGAAAAATATGTGTGTTTAAGCATCACATGTTAATGTAATGGTTGCTACACTTTGCCACCCCTTCTCTCAAATGCAAGTGAGTGGGTGTTGGGATGTAATACAGTTTTGAATCTGTGCTTGAATGTGTAGATGTCGAATTTATTTTTTTACTAAACTCACCCAACAGCCACCCATCTCCATATCTCTCCTCAAAATTACATGCAATTGCTTAGTGATATGGGCATTGTGACAGGAGCCTGGATAGCCAGCAACCACTTTCAGAACGCACAATATAGCAATCACATACCCCCTGAACATTGAGGGAAAGAAAATGCTTTCTATTGAAATATTCATGATCCCTCTTTGGGTGGCGCCAATGCTGAATGCGTGCAGTCTATTGGATTCATCACATTGGGGAAGTTGGGTATTCCATCATGTTTCAGCTCCCTTACGTGTCTTGTCAGAGCACACAAAAATTGGTGGAAACAAAATGCAAAGTCCTCACATTAACCTTCACAACGTTTTGTGGATATGCGTAGTTATGTTAACGCCTCATTTGCATATCATTTGTATGTCATTATCACTAACGTCTGTTATATTTACTACTATTCTCTTTATGGGTGAACACATGGTTTAAGACTACCTTGAAGATACACTGTTAAGTTAGGTTAATGCCACGTTCAGTGACTTCATGGAGCTTTGTGGGTCTGGACCAAGGAGTGTTATATTTCTTGTGTGAATGTTCTGTGTAATAAGTCATTGTCTACTTTTATAGGAAGTATCTTCACCTTGCCTTTATCATTCTGATAACGGGCTTCGACAAATTTTATTCTGCGCGGTTTCAATTTCTCAAAAGAGAGAAAATGATGCAAAGTTATTTTCTGAGATATGGGATATGGCCATGGGATCTATACACAAGGTGCTGATGCCACTGACATACGATGGTCCAGTACCCATCTGGAATGCCGGTGGCACCAGCGGCTTGTGCAGTGAGTTTTTTTTCTTTCAATTCTGTCTTTAAGTTCGTACATCAGTGCATCATAGGAATTGCATAAGCATCCTTTCCCATGTAGTCCCACTGTGAAAAGACAACAAAGAAGGAATGATGGGAAAGATGTATTAAACAGTGGACCGGAAAGAAGATGCCATAGCACTATATTTACTCATTTATATTTTTTCTAAATCTGTCCATGTCTTGTGAAAATGCATTTACATAGCAGAAAGTCATCTCCCCCCGTACCACGTATGTAAGCCGTGAGTGTAATGATACATATGATATTTTAAGTTTATAACAAAATACTTGTATTGTATGGGGTGTATATATCATTGTCAGCTTCTGCAACACTTGATACACTGCTGGGTGAAGGCTCCCCAATGATCTTCCACGTACTGCAGGTATAAGCCTCTCTTCTCCATGTCACTCCAACAAATGTATAGCTTCAAATAAAGACAATGCTTCACACGGTGAGATACCTCTGAACACACATAAGAGACCTAGAAAATATGCAAATGTAAATGATTTACATATATATTTTACATATTTAAATGTGCTTATTTCGAAGGTATCTCAAGTCTGAATGGGTATTTTACCTCTCTCTTTCTCTAGTAAAATTCATATGTCAGGGTGGGGGTGGGAGTAACGCCAGAGTTACAGTAGGTATGGCTTAAATAAAGTATTGTTATTTCCAGGTGTTAACCTTAACTGAGCTTTAGTGAATATGTAGTCAATATGATTAACTTTATAATAAGCTCATATGCATGTCCTTTAGAGAAAAGGTGTCTAGTGATTACTGCGTTATGATTAACAGTCATTAAGTTAGTTTAACCCTACATTACATAGGTTAACAAAGCTTAGTAAATCTAAGTACAGTAATACTATTTACATTATCCCAAGTCATAATTGTAAGTGTAATTAGTAAACACTGTAACTAGTAAATAACTGTAGGAATAGCAGAGAAAACTTGGAGGAACTGATAAAGAATGGGAAAAAATGCCCAGATTGAATGTAAATTAATTTCTGTGTGTCCTAAAGTAAAAATCACGTAAGAAGTGGTCATGTTTCACATTGTAGTTGGCCGTGTAGGCTGTGAAACCTTACCTGCGTGGAAAGTTTCCCTGTAATCCAAGAGGTCACCTTGTTATATAAATACATATAAAATGCTGGTCCTTAAATTGTCCCCCTACAGTTTCATGATAATATAATTATGTCCAGGTTCCTGCCAACATATATAAATCATTTACAAAATAGAATATTGTAAATAATATAATTTCCCTTTTTTTTCAATAAAATAGCTAAAGAAATCTGTGTATAAATGTGCAGGATGTCAGGGATTTTTCTACAGATGATGCATTTGCCCAAAGTGGAATTGTGCGGAAAAACAGGTGTAGGGATGTCTTAGTTTGCTTCGCTGCAGCGTGTCTCCAGAGGAAGTGTTTGAAAGGTTCCGCGGCGGCCCGACAGCATAGGGCGCCGCCATGTTGTTGCGTAATAGTCAGAGCGGCGAGAGGTCGCGCATGTGCAGTGCAAGCGCGCGAACGGTTGGCCAATAAGGAAGAGGCTCAGCCAGTAACTACAACTCCCAAGAGCCTTAGGAAAGTCACCTGACACCAGGGAGCGAATAGGAGGGCCAGATTCGTGGAAGGCAGGAAAGGGAAGCGTGGGGGAGAGACCGCGCTAGTCAGAGGGCACCGGAGGAGTAAGGGAAGAGGTAGTGTGGGTGCAGGGGGTCCGTGACCCACCTGCATAGGTTAGATCTTCCCCGTAGGCCCCAGGATATTCCCGGAGTCACAGTAGATTGTGGTGCTGCAGGGACACCCTGTAGTGATAGCTACATCAGCCCTTACTGTATAGCAGATAGGGACAAAGTGTGCGGAGCTGAGGTTGGTGCTAGGTGTCTGGGACCAGCCTGCTGTGCATCGTGAAATCGGAGAGACTGCGCTGGATCGGCGGATCCTTTTTGAAGTTGTTACTGATCACCGCAGTGACCGGAAGGTATTTACTAAAGTGCACCAACACCGGTCAAGAGGCGCTGATCCCGCCCTAGAGAACACTCTTTGGGGACACTAAGTGGAGTGGCCAAAGGACTGAGCCTATATACATATTACAGTACATGGACACGGTGTGGGGGCACGCGGTGACGGGACCGTGACATTACTCATTATGAGAGTGGCCGAGCCACTAGTGTTATAGTATAAGTTAATTGCTGTGTTATATGTGTTCTTGCCATGATTATGCCATAAGGGTTTATCCGTACTTTACAGTAAACGGTTACACTCATATGTGTGTTGCTATTGTTCTTACCCAGGGGAATCTTACGCAATGGGGATCCTGGGTAAGTGGGGGTGCTGCCAATAAGATAACGATTACCCCAGGCTCCCAGTTAGCGGAGGCTCAAATCCCCTGGAGCCAACAGGTGTGTGCAGTACCCGTAGTCACTCTAGAGTGTAGGAAAGAGGGCTACACAGGAATTGTATATATATTATAATGCACGCCTTCTAATTTCAGGTTAGATTTGATGGTTTTATGTTCCACCATTTTCATATGGTTGAAGTTCTAAGGAAACAGAAAAGCAAAAGGGGGCATATTATACTATAAACGTTATGTAACCCTCCCATATTAGTAAAAGATGTAGCAGGAGCTATAACCCCCGTTAACACAAAAAAAATTGTGGCCCAGATATGCAGAACTCCGGTAAGTCAGGGCTCCTAATGGTCTGTTATCAAAATTGATAACGGACGTTGGTTTTCCTGGTCCACAAAGCTAATTATAGTCAAAAACAACAGCCGTTAGGGCCCTCATTAAAATATGGCTAACGTGGTGGTAGCCAGCTAACGATAAAATAAGATACTCCGGCGCTAGCTGCCAGTACCGCTGGCTCACGTTAGCCGCATTCTGGTGAAGAGGCCAGGTTTATATTGCAATACAATACAAACAAACAATCCGGCGCCTAAAACTAAGTCCAAACAAAGTGACAGATAATTTATCTGACCATATAAAATGTCCAATCTTGTAAGCCTGGAGTTCCTTCAAACGTATCTTGCAGGTAGCATCACAATATGTGGAAAAAAATAAAACAACCAATCATAGCGCATACCAGAAAAAACTGTTGATGGGACATACAGTCATGTGAAAAAGAAAGTACACCCTCTTTGAATTCCATTGTTTTACATATCAGGACACAATAACAATCATCTGTTCCTTAGCACGTCTAAAAATTAGGTAAATACAACCTCAGATGAACAAAAACACATGACATATTACACCGTGTCATGATTTATTTAACAATAATTAAGCCAAAATGGAGAAGCCATGTGTGAAAAACTAAGTACACCCTTACTGCTTCCATAGGAATTAAGATGCTAAGTAGCAGACAGGTGCTGCTAATCAAATGACCTTGATTAATTGATCATCAGCAAGTGTGACCACCTCTATAAAAGCCGAAGTTTTAGCAGTTTGCTGGTCTGGAGCATTCAGGTGTGTGTTAACACAATGCCAAGGAGGAAAGACATCAGCAATGATCTTAGAGAAGAAATTGTTGCTGCCCATCAATTTGGGAAGGGTTATAAGGCCATTTCCAAACAATTTAAAGTCCATCATTCTACAGTGAGAAAGATTATTCAAAAGTGGAAAACATTCAAGACAGTTGCCAATCTTCCCAGGAGTGGACATCCCAGCAAATTCACCCCAAGGTCAGACCGTGCAATGCTCAGAGAAATTGCAAAATACCCAAGAGTTACAGTACATCTCAGACTCTACAGGCTTCAGTTAGCATGTTAAATGTTAAAGTTCATGACAGTACAATTAGAAAAAGACTGAACAAGTATGGTTTGTTTGGAAGGGTTGCCAGGAGAAAGCCTCTTCTCTCTAAAAAGAACATGGCAGCATGGCTTAGGTTTGCAAAGTTGCATCTGAACAAACCACAAGACTTCTGGAACAATGTCCTTTGGACAGACGAGACCAAAGTGGAGATGTTTAGCCATAATGCACAGCGCCACGTTTGTCGAAAACTAAACAGCATATCGGCAAAAACACCTCATACCAACTGTCAAGCATGGTGGTGTAGGGGTGATGATTTGGGCTTGTTTCGCAGCCACAGGAACTGGGAACTTTGCAGTCATTGAGTCGACCATGAACTCCTCTGTATACCAAAGTATTCTAGAGTCAAATGTGAGGCCATCTGTCAGATAGATAAAGCTTGGCTGAAATTGGGTCATGCAACAGGACAATGACCCCAAGCACACCAGCAAATCTACAACAGAATGGCTGAAAAAGAAAAGAATCAAACTGTTGCAATGGCCCAGTCAAAGTCCAGACCTCAACCCGATTGAAATGCTGTGGCAGGACCTTAAGAGAGCTGTGCATAAACAAATGCCCACAAACCTCAATGAACTGAAGCGTTGTAAAGAAGAGTGGACCAAAATTCCTCCACAACGATGTGAGAGACTGATAAAGTCATACAGAAAACGATTTCTTCAAATTATTGCTGCTAAAGGTGGTTCTACAAGCTATTGAATCATAAGGTGTACTTAGTTTTTCACACATGGCTTCTCCATTTTGGCTTTATTTTTGTTAAATAAATCATGACACGGTGTAATTTGTCATGTGCTGTTGTTCATCTGAGGTTGTATTTATCTAATTTTGAGACCTGCTAAGGAACAGATGATTGTTATTATGTCCTGATATGTAAAACCATGGAATTCAAAGAGGGTGTATTTTCTTTTTCACATGACTGTACATAAATGAAACACTTAAACTCAAACAAACAACAAAAGTAACATTACCAGACAAATGCCTTATGAACTAGATATGACAAAAATAAAATATAATGTATAAGCGTACACAACAAATAGCGTATATAGGGGGTATTGACATATAGACTCTGTTCCGGTAGGGGAAAAATTTAAAACCTACAAGCAGGTATAAACCGGGCGTAGTAGTGGATATCTACGGTATCCCAGCTGGCAAATCACAGGAGCGGGCTGTGGGTACTACCTTCCCTAAATGAGACTGCCGTCGCACGTCTCACTATTCTGGCGCCACCTCCGTTGGTTGCACCGCTCAGACCGTACTCCACACTGTCGCTATCTCACAGAGTCCCAATACCGGTCACACGTGTATCGCGGGGTGCGCGCGCAAACGCGGAAGTGTCTCTTCCCTCGGCTCTTGCAGATTAAACTCACTGCAGATTCACTACAATTGTCAAACTCCCACCGGGTGGTCCTGGGAGTTTGACAATTGTAGTGAATCTGCAGTGAGTTGAATCTGCATTGCATGCCTTTTATGGTCACTAAGGTAGCCAAGAGTTAATAATACACCCTAACTACCTTTCTACCTATTGTATGGCATAGCAGTACAAGCACTATGACATACATGGATTATGCTCCCGTGAATTCCCTGGTTGGCCTAAACACCCTCTCTGAGGCACCTACCCCCATAACATGGTTTGTTGTGGATAGAGGGGGTGGGTAAAGGTGGTAGTTGCCCCAGGTTGGGTAAGTGGAAAGAAGGAAAGTGTGGGTTTAAGCGCTAATCAGAGCGTCCATAATGGCCTCTCTTGATGCCAACCCAGATCAAATTTCCAATCGGGGGACATCGAGCTGGACCGCAGACAAACTATACACAGACTGCTTTACTTGCCACGCTGCTCGGCTTTCTCAATGTTCTCAGGTTGATAGCTTCCATCTCCTCCATCACCTTCGGGATGGGCTTAGCAAAGAGTTTCATTAGACAATCAGACAATTCCAATACGTTTCATCACACAGGGCAACTTCCTCAGGGGTATGTCCTACTGGGTATGGAGCATCCATATATAGATTTTCAGTTGCCATAGTTACATTAAACACACAATAAAAGATAAACAGTGATAAATTGCAAAGACCAAAAATGCCTATAATAATATCCTATAATAGGGTCTATTTAGAGTTGAGAAGAAACACCAAAAAAACAACCATGTAATGAATTTAGCCAGATCCAAAGGGGATTGGACATATGTCCGAGTATACTCAGATATCCAGAAGGAGAATTGGAGCACAGCTACAAAAAAATGCTAGAGAGTATTTCCCAAAATGAGAGGTTTATTATGGTCAGAGCATGGTTGACAGAAAAAATAGAGCCCTCAGGCCCCCACCGACATGTTTCGAGCGTGCGCTCTTTATCAAGGAGTATACTCAGACAGCTATAGGAAGAAAATACAATCATAATATTGCACAATGAAAGAAACCATATTGAATCAATGAGTAACCGCACAAGTTAAAATGATAAAATTTTCATCTCAGAGAAATATATATAGAACAAAAAACGTAATGAGTAGTATACTGTCAAAATGATAATAAAATATAAATGAATACATAGAAATATATATAATTCAGTGATATTAATAAATGTATATGGAAAAACATGATAGAAATAAAAATAATATGTAAAAAATCTGTATGTATGTAAACATTTTTATAAAAAATAATAATTTAGATATATAATATATATGAATATGTGTATATAAATAAAAGGAAATGTAATGGTAGTGTAATATAACAAAAATAAGCTACTGTATGGGAAATATATATATATATGGGATACATGTGATCCTTAATTGTTCACCAAAGGTAAAAGAAAAATAATTAAAATCATGCAACTTGTGTACTAACTTAATTGTCCGCCCAGAGGAACCACATCCTTGGTCTGGTGTATGACTCTGCGGTGGTTCTTTGTGGTGATTCGGTGAATAGGAGCAGGAGTGGATGCCATCTGAGGACGACTTCTCTGGAGCAACATGAGAAGAACCTTCACTATAATGTCTGGGAGAGGCAGCGTCATTGAACCTCATCATCCTACCATGTCTCCAGATGTGATGCTCTTGCTCCTCGTCATCGTAGAGGAGCTACTAGTGCCACCACCGCCACCACTTGTCAAATGATATTTGAATGGATGAATCAGCCTCAATCCTCATTCATCGTGTTCATGTCCCTGTGACTCTTCATCTGGCTGTCTTAAGAGCTCTTTAGAGTCTTGTACTATAAATGCCAGAGCTTGTTTGACATACATGAATGTTATTGAATGTGACAAGAATAATGTGCCTTTTGCAGATGTCTTAGTGGCAGCAGTAACAGCAGCTGGCACTGGCAGTGGTGACACTGGCATTTCTTTAGAACTGACTGGTTCATTCCCATTCTTAATCTGCTTCTTCACATTCTCAATTACAGTAGTTCTAGTACTAGCCTTAGGCTGACATGCACTTCCCGTTCCCAGTTTAAATCGCTTAAAAAGAACTGTAGGTTCTTTGTCTAGGGGGAGGAGGGGGGGGGGACCTTCTAATGTGGGATTGGGATGGGATTCAGTGTCATTGTCCCTCAGCTGATTCTGTGACATGTGTGAGTAGTGGGTGCACCTGCAGCACCACCTTTCACTAATTTAACTTTATCACCACCACATCCACCAATACTATGTCCACCTCGGCTTGCCCCTGCGTGTTTACTTTTCAAATGTTTCTTAAAATCACTCAGACTGGTACTAGACATGATGTTATTTGTTTACTTGTTATATGCTGTATTCTAGGTTGGTAGGTTGGACAGACTCAGATGATCTGCTGCTACTGCTAAAGCCTGGTACTGTCTGACAACATAGTTCTCCCCCAACGAAACCACCCACTGCTTACAGCCCACCAACCACTCCGCTAGTTGGTATCAGATGTAGTATAGAAACTACCAGCAGTAGTAATATATATATATATATATATATATATATATATATATTATATTATATGCAAAGCAAACATCCTATGCACATGACATAACCCGTCAAGAATCTAACGCAGACGGTGTAAAGTAGTAATTAAATTAACAAAAGTTACACAGCACAACATGTTCATAATTTTTTTTTATTATAAATTATACTGCTGCTAGTGGTACAGTTAGTAGTAGCTATACACTACTGGGATATTAACTAGTAGTGTGGGGTGGTGGTGCTGGTGTAACTGTGAAACACTGGTTATAGTCACTGTGGTAAATACACAGAATAAAAATCTCCTATCCCAGTCTCTATCTACTGTATACATCCTAGTAATAAGTTTATATCTCCATAGGTATATCTAGTGGGATGGAGTCACTATCTCTGTATGTTGGAGTGGTGCAGTATGTGTGCTTTCCAGCATGGAGGCAGTTAAATCCCTCCTGGAGAGGTTAGCTACAGGTGCAACCAATTAAGCAAGAACTCCTGAATGAACAGGAGGTTTACAAAGCAGGAACCTGCCAAAGACAGAGAGCTTGTTTTTCCCCAGCCAGGAGGGTAGAGAGACTTCTCCCCAACCAGGCGGATACGGGTTGGTCTGATTCCCAGGCCTGCAGGGACACAGGTCTTGGGACCATCTGGGAACTACACCCAGGAAAACAAATTGCCACGGGCATTAACAAACTGCTGGACACGTCCAGACCGGAGGAGGATGCGGAGCTCTGATGTGACCAGAGGGATAGCCTGGACTCACATGGGACAGCGTCCCCCAACTGTCAGATAAGGACTTTAATATTATACCCTATTATGTCTCTAAACATGAGGGTGGCACGTTGCCATTTGACCCTGCGGTGTAATCTCCCTCTGTATTGTCATGACGACGCATCGCCAGAAGCCACCAGAGAGAAGTTAGGAGGCATACAGGGGCCTCACGCACTCACCCGGCATTTTATTTAAATGTTGTGAGGAACTGGGCGGGGCCTCTGTAAGTGACGCCCACCCCCCCCCCTGGTTTGCGCACCCTTGATATAGTAGACAATAGACACGGTACAGAGTAGAGCCCAGCATAACACTAGTCTAGTACTAAAGCAGCAGGCACCAAGTAAGTAACCCACACCAAGCCAAACTCAAGACCACAATGTTTTAAACCTGAAGCTGCACCCCTATTTATACTCCTCCCAAAATTAATTTGATTTAAAATGTATATACATTTGAATTCGATGGTGAAAGTCCAGTGATAGAAAAAAGATGTGCTAATGTGTACTGAGCTGCAAATATCTGCGGCTGAAAGGAAGTGGCGAATGGGAATCTCGGCAAATAATTCGCCCATCTCTACATGTGGAATGGATACATCATGTTAGCAAATAGGTCTGCAGACATCAGCGATTCTGATAAGACAGAAGTGCTCATGCTGGATGCTCACCATTGGAAGACAACAAGACTGCAGCCAGGTCAAAACACTGGCCTTAGGTTTGAGAGTTCCCAGCTTCTAAACTCTGTCCATGTGCAGAATCTTGGTGTTGTCCTTGACTGTGACTTGATCCATAAACCTCAGCTGTCAGCCATGATCAAATCTTTATTATTCCACCTAAAGAACACAGCCAGGATTAAGCACTTGATCCCCCCCACAGGATCTTACTATGCTTGTCCATGCCTTTCTGTCCTTTACGCCTGGACTACTGCAATGCACGCTACCTGGGTCTTCCGGAAAAAGGGCTGCATCATCTTCAGCTGGTGCAGACTGCTGTGGCCAGCTTGTTAACGAACTAGAACCGTTCTTGCCACATGACACCTGTTCTCCGTTCTCCGTTCTCCGCACTCACTGCCTTTAAAATTATTAATTTATTTCAAGATTGACTTGTTGACATTTAAAGCACCACATGACCGGGGTACCAGCTAGATGAAAGAGCTTCCAGCTCCCTACAGATAGATAGCATTCCTCTGCAGATGAAGGACTCCTAACAGTTCCCATAATCTCCTTGACTTCCTTTGGGACCTGAGCTATTAGCTATTAGCCACACTGCTCCCACTCTCTGGAACAGTCTGCCTCGTACAGTTTGCGAGGTCCTCTCTCTGGAAATCTATAAAAACAGGCTCAAGACATACAGTATGTTTACCCAGGCATTTAATTAATGAACCACAACCTGTCTGGCATATAATAACTACAGTACCGTCCGATCCTGTATTGTATCTTTCCTTGTGTTTGGTCTCTTCTAAAAAAAAAAACTTAATTTTTTTTCTTTTTCCATTTTTGTAACTGAAATGCTTTGAGTCCCATTGGGAGAAAAGCGCTATATAAATAAATTTGTTGTTGTTATTATTATTATTCATTTCTTTAAATTCTGCAATTAATTGTCTGACAGAGAGGTGAACATCGTGGGAATTGCATAACTCTTATTATTATTGCTTTGACAAGTTAACATATTATGTTGCTGTCTATTTATTACCAAGCAGTCATGTGAAACGTGTTAACAATACAAGTCATAAATACCTCGGCTATCAGTCAGACTTACTATCTACAGTTGAACGCAAATGACTGTCTCGTGTTGTGTTCGCTGAATAACTTTTTAAAATCATAGTGATTTGTTTGAAAAGGGATCTAGGTCCATCAGGATTGGTATTTATCCTTCTACATCTTACTTGTATGCTTCCATGGGGCAAAACCCCTTTACTGTGGTCAAAACTGTGAGCAAAACATCTTTATTAAGCTCAAATTATTAATGATAATAAGAACACATCAATACATTGACCTTGGCCCCTTGCAGGCGCACTGACTGGAACACCCTCCTACTGTCTCTGTACGTTCTTCCTACTTACTGTACCACTTAGATCCTACATTTTTCGGGGCAGGGACTGCTTTTCCTAAATGTTACTTTTATGTCTGAAGCGCTTCTTCCCATTATGTGTTATTTATATTATTTGTTATATATATATATATATATATATATATATATATATATATATATATATATATATATATATATATATGTCACGTGTATTACTGCTGTGAAGCGCTATGTACATTAATAGCGCTATATACATAAATATATACATAAATTCAGACGCCTGAATCAAAAAAATGTAATCTAAAATTCAATACTGAGCCACTGCTTAGAAGCAAAACTGACAATTCCTTATAGTCATTCTAAATCTTACTTGTGCTTAGTATCATACCTTCTTGCTAGCATATTTACATTCTGTATGCTACAAAGAGGGTATGATGCTAGCTGACAAACCTTTAAATATTGATATGCCCAAGTAATGCACTTGCAGACCATAATGATATCGCCATCAGCCTCCTTTTCACGAAAGGAACCAATCCCAGTTAATCTAGGCATTCGTGATAGGGCATATACAGGCATACCCCGCATTAACGTACGCAATGGGTCCAGAGCATGTATGTGAAGCGAAAATGTACTTAAAGTGAAGCACTACCTTTTTCCACTTATCAATGTATGTACTGTACTGCAATCGTCATATACGTGCATAACTTATGTAAATAACGCACGTGTAACAGGCTCTATAGTCTCCTCGCTTGCGCACAGCTTCAGTACAGGTAGGAAGCTGGTATTGCTGTTTAGGACGTGCTGACAGGCGCATGCGTGAGCTGCCGTTTGCCTATTGGGCGATATGTCCTTACTTGTGAGTGTACTTAAAGTGAGTGTCCTTAAACCGGGGTATGCCTGTATTGTATGACCTTAATTTTGGAGGAATACGGTACACTTTGTTAAAGAGGCAGGGCGCGCAGCACTTTTGTTTTAATATACAGTATGCAGCCTTTGATTACCTTTATTGAAAACGAATTACCTAAGCTGCTGCTCAATTAGTTCTCCTGTGATCAATTTGCAAACATTCTGCTTTCCAGGGTTCACTAAATAGCTGCCTTTCCATTTGAATCAATTCTTTGGTCAGTGCAACTCAGCAGCTACAATATATTCTTATATTACTACGGTAACATTATCTATTCTTACAGTTTGCAGCTAAAACTGATGGGAATATTGGCAACAAATGATCACAAACAGGAAAGTGTTGCAAAGATCTTGCACTGCTGGGGAGGTGTGTTCTAAACTGGCTATAGAAATCAAAGGATGTTCATTATATTAAAACTTTACTTTGCATTAAGAGTTGAATTAAATAAAAAAAAGAAAATGTAGTAAGTATTATCTAATACTACAGAACTGATTTATTTAAAAAAACATGTAGGATATTGCTTGGATTTGTCCTTTTAGGCTTTCCATTCACTGCTTGAGATGGTTTATGTGCTTAAAAAGGGCAGTGGTACCATTCCAGTACTGCAACATAATCCTGTTATGGACACAGCTGTTTTGACACAGTTTCCATAATAATTTTGATAGAAGGGCAGATGAAACACTTAAAAAATAAATTGTTTTCCAAAAAGAAGAACTGATGATTTTTTAGACAAAGCAATACAGTTTAAAACTGTACCATGAATTGATTACCCTTCAACCTCTGAAGTCTCTCATTGTATGTTTCCTGAGAGATCAGATCCTCCCTAGTATCTCCAGCTATTGTAAAGTCTTAAAGGCACTAGATGGCGTTCGTGATTAATGTAACTTGGTGAATAGTTAACTACAGTTTTACTGTTATTGAATCTTTTGTTTTTCCTACTGATAAATTAGCGTAGTTTATGGGCAGATATACTGTATGTATACAAAGCATTGGCAATGAGGAAGTCACGTGTACATCCAACAATATGAATAACCTATTGGTAACCTGCTGCATTTCTGTCAAGTGTCCAGGACCATTTGCTCTCATCCTCCCTTTTTAACCCCTTTAGTGCCGTAGTAGCCACTGGAGAGGTTAAACTCACTGCCTTAGCATTCTGACATTTGTTAACACTTAGAGGAGCAGAAATACAACCCCAATGAAGGTATGGCTGAGCCAAAGTGCCCCCACTGAGCCAAAGTATGCTGTAAGTGCGGTCTAGGACATGTGATTGCGGCGGAATGACCGCCGGTGCTTCTCCACTACTCACCCCAACGCCGGGCCCTCTCACAGCCGGCTGCTTCACCACTAAGGTAAGTCCCTAAAGCCCCCTAATCTTAACCCATAATACTAATGCTACCCCGTATCGTAAAAAGGTTAACTCCCCCAACCTTAAAACCCCTTAAATTAACTCCCTACCCTAACCACTAAAACCCCTTACATTAAAAGCCTACCCTAACCAGTAAAACTTACCTTAGAAGTGGCCGGCAGTGGTGGTTCCAGCGGCTGATCGGCTGCGGCAGAGGGTCCCGCTGCGGCCAAACATTTGCGGTCCTTTGGTCGCGGGAAAATGGCCATGAACCAATGTCCCATTGCACTGTAAGTGTGGGGTTAGTTGACAGTGAGATACTGTAGTATCTCTTTAATTTGCATTATTATTATTATTCAGTACACACCAAACCCTCTGGACAGGAGGTGTGAGCAGTAAGGTATGGCTGGGTGCCACATGGGATCACAGCCAGCCCCAGCCTGTAATCCCTGCTATACACATGTGACCTTAACACACTGCTGTATGCACCTTGTGTCAGCTGAGCTGAGACTTCTGACAGGACAGACACCTGCTGGAAACTCTCCTCTGAACAGAACTTACTGCATATATTCCATTTACATCCCCCTCTCCCCCTCACTGCATACACTATACTCTACTCACTGAACATATTCCACTTACACCCCTCACTGCATATACTCTACTTACTGCACAATCTGTGCACACATTACTTATTATCCATACAGCACTCACATACTCACACTACACATCCCCCCCTCAAATCACACGCTCACAGTGCACACATTTCTCTCGCAGAAATCACTGCGCACATCTCTCTCACATCACTGCACACAGACCTCTCAGACGATTCGCATTCACAGCACACACTCTCTTCTTCCTCACACCACCTCCTGCACGCCCTGCACTTGATGCACTTGCAGCTCCCGGATCCCTGTCTCCACTTCCAGCCCGGAGGCTCCAGCTGCTGGAGCTGTTGACCCTTTTTGCTCATATGCTGCTGTCCGGTGGTGAAGGAGTGAATCGGCCGGACACACCACAGTGTACTGGGGGTCTCAGGAGAGAGGGGACAGCCCTGTGCACGGGATATGAGCAGGGTGAGGTGCAGATGTGTCACACTGTGTATCCCTGGCAAGCAAACCACAGGGGGGAGCTGAGTGCTGGACAGCTCCTCACATGGATTGATATCACAGCCTGCCTGGCAGGTAAGACTATTGCCCTCCTAATATACTGTACAGGTGCATCGTATTGTCATGGCCAGTGCTTCTACCGATAGGTCACACAAAACTCCACTAACACACCGGTTCATGTCATAGGCATGATCAATGCAAAGGAAAGTATACACCGATCTGACAGGTAGGAGCAGACACCCTGCAATACACATCTCATACACGATGAATTCAGAGGGGCTGTGTGTACTTATCTAACACCCCTGTAACACACAACTTTCTCATTAACAACGGTGTGGGTTAGGCCTCACATGCAGACATATGTATACATTATAAATACACAAGGGGGGTCTTTTCTAACTTCACTGATAAATGCCACCCCTCCCTCTCCTCTAACATGCACTGTCTCTTCTTATGTACAGCAGCAGGGAAGATACTGAACGCACAGGATGCAGAGCCTGTGTGTGTGTGTGTGTGTGTGTGTGTGTGTGTGTACACACACACACACACACACACACTATGGTGCATACCCTGAGTTTACTATATTAGTAATACATATAACATACTAAATATTTCATGGAAGGAGTGCCAGTGCAATTAAGTTATTCAGTTTATCCAGCCATCGACAAGTATAAATATAAACCTTGCTGGGTGTGGATGAAAGTGACAAAATTAATGTAAACAATTGCACTGATATCAAAGCATATCTGTTTAGTTCAATAACTGATTACATGAAGGTCATATTTGCAATATGCAGAAGAAAAGATATAGCCACCCGGCCTATTCATAACACCACTTATGTCCACTAAGAGAATGCTCCCGGGAGCACAAGAATGCAGCTACAGTATTATAGGCCACCCGTAGAGTCAGACATGGGGCCTTTTAGCTGCATAGTTTATGAATAAGAATGATAAGATGGGAGCAACAACTTAATAACATCAAAACACATTTGTAGTACTTGCAGTAACAGATTGCTATGTTCAACTGAGCACTAACATCATGTGTGCCACAATATAGAAACATTACAATTAACAATGTTACAAATAATACATTAATAGTTAGGAATAAATATGGACAACGTGGCCTACATAGCGTGTTCATTTCCCTAGCTGTCGTGAAGCCTCAGACCCAAATTTGCTTTCTATGCAATTCTTGCATCTGCAAAAAAAGGACCACAAAGGACCCCAAATGGTCACAACATTAACTACTGCCTTATGAGCGAGTCAATGCATATTTGACTTTTTGTTGGTAGAGAAAGAAATATGATGTTTTATTGCTAATGGATTATTTTGGCGTGTGTGTGTGTGACTTTCTGTTGTTTATATTTGGACTCTAGGGGTGCTGGCGAAAAATCGATTGTTACTGCATCCATATTCCACAAATTTTTTTTTTTAAAGATTCTGTCTTTTACTGTATTTTATTTGTTTACTTATCCCCATGTACAGAAGAGAGTTTGTCGCTCTCATTTGGTTCTTAGCTATTTTATTATTTTGGATACTCCTGCGTCTTTCCCATTAAATTCTTATAATAATCTCCACAACCTCTAGGAAGCTGTTGCATGGAACCATTCAGTGAAGATTTAATCCTAACATGACTCGTTAGCCTTTATGCATTTAAAGGATTCTGTCATATCATTATCTCCCTCTTTCCATTCTTCCAGGGTGTACATTAATCTTTGTGCAAATGTTTTCAAATTTGCTTTGCATTTTCTGTGTGTTTTTCTCTTAAATTTCAAGTTAACTTTGCTCTGGAAATCACTAACGTAGATGTGAACGCAACATTTTTGCCACATTACCGTGACATTTTGCAATTTCTGCCAGAATATTGCGACAATGGCAGTATGTGAAAGGCGTGGGGCTTGGGGCCATTCGCCTTCTGAGTCGAAATGTGCAATACACATTGATTTTTACTACTTGCCGATTTTATGTTTTGCAAAGTATAACATTTTTGTTATATATTTCATGAAAAAATATTCCCCCCAAACATCGCACATCTCTAGTGTACATGTTGAGGTTATTTAATTTCCCTTATGGGTTTTCTGTTTAATGATGCGGACACAAGCATGCAGGATCTTCATCAATTTAGTTGCACTCCCTCTACTACTATTTACTGTGTGTGCTACAATTGTAGCATATTTACTGTATTTATAATATATATATATATATCTTTTCAAGCTGAACGACATGCTGGAGTGGCCTGTGTTACAGCTTCTGTGGATGACATACAGATTGAAGAGACAGCCAGGTACTGTACATCCTTATTCTGTTTATTATTCTCTAAAAGAAAAAAAGTCCAGAGGCCTCTCATCCCGTCTAACAGCAACTGATCCAGTTAGACAGCTAAGTTCATAAGTCCTTAATTGCTCTGTTAAGGTTCAAGGTTCATTCAAAACAATTATTTGCAGCTCAGAGGCCAAGTATTTAACTGCATATAGCACAGGTACATTCAATCAGTATTTATGAGATATTGTTTGGTCAGGTTGTGAAGCAAGAGAAGGCAAAGGTTGACATTGAGGTAATTATAAGTAGAGAAGGACAAAACATTATACATTTTGCCCATTTAAAAAAATATATTTGGAGTATGTGAAATTTCACCAGAAATTACCAGCTGCGAATCTTAGGTACTTGGATATTTAGTGAAAGTGGTTAGTGAATACGAGTGAATATATTGGTGACATTTCCAAATATCATGAATATTTGCAGAAATAACTTGAGGGACTCATTTTTAAATCCGCAAATCAATAAATAGCCTTTGCACCAACATTTTACAAATTTCAACATTTCTTAAAAATTAGAGGGGACTTTTGTATAATGAATTGGGTCGTTTTTACATCTCTAGCCATAATCTTATTTTAGCATTTTCATTAAATTTACAAACATTATAATTGGGGGAAAAAAGGTTTGCGCAAAACCCCAAATATTGAGAAGTAATATAACAGTACATCGTCCTTTCCATAATATTCAGAGGTCTTCTGGATTTAGAGGCAGATTTCATCAACATAGTGAATTATAAACAAGATATCAATATAAAGACTTAGAATCGGAATATACAGATTTTGTTAAAAATGATGAGAAGTCACATTGCAGTATAAGTATAGGAAAATGACGTAAGCAATAAAAACGTATATTTTGATTTCAGGACAGAATTTTAAACTAGAATTGGTTTAAACAATATTGAAGAATTCTGCCTTTTGTGGTCTCATGTAAAGATGGGTGGAACAGTACGAATCTGTTTCCCGGAAGTCCGCGGATATTTTGACCAAATTTGTCCCCCCCACTAAAATCCAACTGCAGATTGTTTACTTAAAAAGCAAGACAGATTCATTCAAATTATTCATTGAATACAAGGAGGGGGGGGGAGAGAGAGACAGGTGGTAGAGAAAGAGGGGGGGGGGGACAGGGGGAGGGCGGGAGGATGGAGAGAGAAGGAGGAAGGGATTTTATTTTAATGTGTCTTTGGTTGCATATATAAACTCAAGCATCCCTTCAAATAAATTAGGGAGACATGCCTGTGCTGAAACAGCTTACCTGACATAACCGTCTGGGAAATATGCTAATGACAAAATAGATTTTTATTTTTATTTTTAGAATTATTGTTTTTTGTGAGGTCTGACTCACTCTAGTGTGTCACTAGGTAGGGGTGATTCTACCTCATATAGTGGGACAATTGGTATCTCAGGCTAATTTAGCTATTAATATTACTTTGAGTGCAGTTAACTGGGTTATTTTCGTTAATCTTAGAGTTAACGTGTTGTGCTATACATACAGTATCTTTAACTCTACGCACGCTAGTCTACAACTCTATAGGTATTGGGTTGAGCGTTGAGCCATTTCTTTAGTTGTTTTCTTATTCTGAAAGTAGAGCATAGGTGACCTGTGTCCTAACAGTCAGGAGCATTCATTACATTATTTATAGATA